>NC_091154.1:6779917-6897417 GCF_040958095.1 Procambarus clarkii
CGAGGACCAGTTTCCAGTCTGGTTCAGCGCTCAACACCGCCGCTCCTGACCTCTGGTGAGGTGGTGCTCCGAAGACAGCGCCATCTATGGAGTGGATATGTCGGGCGTTTGTATCTGAGCCTGTGAGTGTGGTGTATTAGTGTCCCGGTTATTAATGACGTGTCTGCTTACAGAGCCGACCTGGGACCACTGTGTTGAAGGTGTAGGCAGTCTACCCGAGGCAGCCAGTCTCCATACAGTGAAGTTTGCTGCAGTTTTTGTGACGTCGTCCCCCGGAAGAACACTGTGGTGTGTTAGCCTGCCATTGGAGTGGCAGTTAAAGGATTTACCCGGGACCGACGGTTGGAGACGATAATCCACTGGGGTATTGAGGACAGGAGGGTGATTGGTGATATCACACGAGACTCCTGTCTAGGGCATACCCCTTTTATCGTCCGTGGAGTGGCCGTACCAGCCTTGGTGGCTCAGTACCTGCCAGCAGACCTGCTGGACGTGTGGTTGACGGCCTCCACGACGGTGCCCCCAGTGGACCTGTGTTGTGGCTGACCTGTGGCCAGGGTAGACTCGGCGTTCTCAGAGGACACGTCTTGAGGCCACGAAGAAAGCACCGCGGACTCAGCACCTAGCTTCGAGGATCCATAGTCTCCAGCAGAAGACTACAGTGTTGATCCCCTTTGGAAAGGGTTAATACCCCTCCCCCTTGTGTACGTTTTACTTTTATATATTTAAATGGTGATGGTTATATTATATTATATTAAGTTCTTACCTTTCTTTCCCTACTCCCTTTAAGTTACTTGCGTCACGGATCGCATCCCTTGATAGCCTCTACTGGCTTGGGGCCGGATATATATCTTCCTCTAACTACATCAGAGTAAGAACGCCGTTGCGTCCCGAGAGGGCCGTAACAGACCCCATGCTGGGGGTAGCAGTGAAGACCCCCATGCTGGGGGTAGCAGTGAAGACCCCCATGCTGGGGGTAGCAGTGAAGACCCCCATGCTGGGGGTAGCAGTGAAGACCCCCATGCTGGGGGTAGCAGTGAAGACCCCCCATGCAGGGGGTAGCAGTGAAGACCGCCATGCAGGGGGTAGCAGTGAAGACCGCCATGCAGGGGGTAGCAGTGAAGACCGCCATGCAGGGGGTAGCAGTGAAGACCCCCATGCAGGGGTAGCAGTGAAGACCGCCATGCAGGGGGTAGCAGTGAAGACCCCCATGCAGGGGGGGGGAGCGGTGAAGACCCCCATGCAGGTGGTAGCAGTGAAGACCCCCATGCAGGGGTAGCAGTGAAGACCCCATGCAGGGGGTAGCAGTGAAGACCGCCATGCAGGGGGTAGCAGTGAAGACCCCCATGCAGGGGGTAGCAGTGAAGACCCCCATGCAGGGGGTAGCAGTGAAGACCGCCATGCAGGGGGTAGCGGTGAAGACCCCCATGCAGGGGGTTGCAGTGAAGACCCCCATGCAGGGGGTAGCAGTGAAGACCGCCATGCAGGGGGTAGCAGTGAAGACCCCCATGCAGGGGGTAGCAGTGAAGACCCCCATGCAGGGGGTAGCAGTGAAGACCCCATGCAGGGGGTAGCAGTGAAGACCGCCATGCAGGGGGTAGTGGTGAAGACCCCCATGCAGGGGGTAGCAGTGAAGACCCCCATGCAGGGGGTAGTGGTGAAGACCCCCATGCAGGGGGTAGCAGTGAAGACCCCCATGCAGGCCCCCATGCTGGGGTTAGCAGTGAAGACCCCATGCTGGGGGTAGCAGTGAAGACCCCCATGCAGGGGGTAGCAGTGAAGACCCCCATGCAGGGGGTAGCAGTGAAGACCGCCATGCAGGGGGTAGCAGTGAAGACCCCCATGCAGGGGGTAGCAGTGAAGACCCCCATGCAGGGGGTAGCAGTGAAGACCCCCATGCAGGGGGTAGCAGTGAAGACCGCCATGCAGGGGGTAGCAGTGAAGACCCCCATGCAGGGGGTAGCAGTGAAGACCCCCATGCAGGGGTAGCAGTGAAGACCCCCATGCAGGGGGTAGCAGTGAAGACCGCCATGCAGGGGGTAGTGGTGAAGACCCCCATGCAGGGGGCAGCAGTGAAGACCCCCATGCAGGGGGTAGTAGTGAAGACCCCCATGCAGGGGGTAGCAGTGAAGACCGCCATGCAGGGGGTAGTGGTGAAGACCCCCATGCTGGGGGTAGTGGTGAAGACCCCCATGCAGGGGGTAGTGGTGAAGACCCCCATGCAGGGGTTTGCAGTGAAGACCCCCATGCAGGCCCCCATGCTGGGGGTAGCAGTGAAGACCCCCATGCAGGGGGTAGTGGTGAAGACCCCCATGCTGGGGGTAGTGGTGAAGACCCCCATGCAGGGGGTAGTGGTGAAGACCCCCATGCAGGGGGTAGCAGTGAAGACCCCCATGCAGGGGTTTGCAGTGAAGACCCCCATGCAGGCCCCCATGCTGGGGGTAGCAGTGAAGACCCCCATGCAGGGGGTAGTGGTGAAGACCCCCATGCAGGGGGTAGCAGTGAAGACCCCATGCTGGGGGTAGCAGTGAAGACCCCCCATGCAGGGGGGTAGTGGTGGTAAGCTAACAATCACCCACATTTACTACCCCCAGCTACCAAACTGGGGATCATTGGTTCAAATTTCTGGTAGTAGATCATTTTTAATTATATAGATGAACATTTCTTGAACATATGTAATAGAGCTGTGGCTCAACATGAGGTGTGGTGGAGGACTAAGCAGGTTGTTGTGGTTTACGAACTGCTCACCGTAGAGTTGAGGATTGTGACGTAGTTGTTGTGTTGTAATTGTGAGTATTTGTCTGTCACTCGGCGTCTTCCAGAGCACATTTACCGCTGGTAAAGTTGTCCTCGTATGGCAGCTTTCACTCCCGGTGTTGTCCGGCCTTGAGTGAATAATTGACGTCCAGCGGTGAGCTCTGTCCAGGTCATAATGGCAGCCTTTAGGGCTGACTAAGCTGCTGGGGAGAGATGGTTGCTAGCCTGATGGATGAGAGGATGAGTCTTGCGTCGTAAATGTTGTCTGGGTAAGTCTGCCACTTGTGTCTGCAAAGTCAACAACGAAGACTTTTTCACCAAGTCTGCAATAACTGCAGTGTCAAAGTAGCGCAATAAGGCTCGTCGACCTCCAGGGTCATTCCGCTTATACAGAGCTCTGACTAACATGCTCCTGATACTCAGTAATTACTGAAAATGTTATAATAAATATCGGCTACGTTGCCGATTTTTAAAAATAAACTCCATGAAAATTCAAGATAAATACAATCCAGCTGCAAAAGTAGCCACATAAATATTATCTCTTTATTTACACAGACAGCATATTTTTATGGTATTAATAATAAAGTTTATAAAAAGCTGTCAAGCTTTTAACAGTGTTCATGTTAGATTTAAGTTTAAATATTTGCCAATTTAAAGTTTTGACTAAAATATAATTAATAAACTTATAAATTGTAAATATTGCATAATGTGATGAATGCGATTAAGCCAGTACATCTAATATCACTAACTATTATTGGTCTATCACACATGGTCGAGCTTTAGCTCTAAGCCCCGACTTTCCAGCAATAGTGTGGTAAACACAATGACTTCCTACATGTGTTATTGTATTGTCTTGTGAAGGTGAGTGTAAAGTGCTTTAAGTTCTCTTCTAAACCATACAAACCAACACATCACAACACAGTACAACATCCTCCTGTGTTTGAGTGAATGTTGTTAAGAGGTTTACGTACAACTGTTACTGTGGATACCCTCTCCACTCACACTCGTGAATTTCGGGTTCGATCCCCAGAAGGGATAGTAAGGGCTGGGTACGTTTTCTTTCACGTAAATGACGGCCGACTAAGCAATATATTTGTGAACACTAGTGTTTTTTTTTTTTTTTTTTTTTTTGAGATATATACAAGAGTTGTTACATTCTTGTACAGCCACTAGTACGCGTAGCGTTTCGGGCAAGTCCTTAATCTTATGGTCCCTGGAATACGATCCCCTGCCGCGAAGAATCGTTTTTTCATCCAAGTACACATTTTACTGTTGCGTTAAACAGAGGCTACAGTTAAGGAATTGCGCCCAGTAAATCCTCCCCGGCCAGGATACGAACCCATGACATAGCGCTCGCGGAACCCCAGGCGAGTGTCTTACCACTACACCACGAAGACTGCAAACGGTTAACTACTGTACACGTTCCTCTGTTGTGCACTTAACTCTTGTGAAAGAGAAAACATGCACTCTCTTAAACATTATATTGTAGAATGTCCCATACTGACTGACTTTCGCCCTCCTGGGCTAAGGTATGCTGAACTGTGTAATTACTATATGAGTACTGGAACACTTGATGATATATTGGACTTGTACCCAAGATTGACCATATAATATATTAATTATACAATGTATGTATGTGATGTAACTATATAACCTGAGCTTGTAAAAGCATCTAAATCATCTTCAGTGATTAAGTGCTTAATTGCACACTAGTTTCTCTGTCAGCTATCTCACCCTGTCAGATTAAAAGAGACAAATGTATGTGAATGCATGTGTGTGTATATATGTATGTATATAGGCACAACTCTCCTAAACACGAGAGTTAAGTATACAACTTTAGAACACTTTCCCACCAGGAGACTCGAACCCTAGCCAGCACAGAAGCCTTCCAGCAACTGGCATAACAGGTACGCCTTAACCCGCTCCACCACCCGCTCAGGCCCTTAAAAGAGATGGTAATTTCGGAGTATTTAAATACCCCAAAGATCAACACCTCCCAAGAGCACCGGAGCAAGTGAGGGGTCATTTATACGTTAATTTCATCAAGTCCCTGTTAATATGGGAAGACACAGTGTCTCTGCTTAAGGCACAACTCTCCTAAACACGAGAGTTAAGTATACAACTTTAGAACACTTCCCACCAGGAGACTCGAACCCTAGCCAGCACAGAAGCCTTCCAGCAACTGGCATAACAGGTACGCCTTAACCCGCTCTACCACCCGCTCAGACCCTTAAAAGAGATGGTAATTTCGGAGTATTTAAATACCCCAAAGATCAACACCTCCCAAGAGCACCAGAGCAAAGTGAGGGGTCATTTATACGTTAATTTCATCACGTCCCTGTTAATATGGGAAGACACAGTGTCTCTGCTTAAGGCACAACTCTCCTAAACACGAGAGTTAAGTATACAACTTTAGAACACTTCCCACCAGGAGACTCGAACCCTAGCCAGCACAGAAGCCTTCCAGCAACTGGCATACACAGGTACGCCTTAACCCGCTCCACCACCCGCTCAGACCCTTAAAAGAGATGGTAATTTCGGAGTATTTAAATACCCCAAAGATCAACACCTCCCAAGAGCACCAGAGCAAGTGAGGGGTCATTTATACGTTAATTTCATCAAGTCCCTGTTAATATGGGAAGACACAGTGTCTCTGCTTAAGGCACAACTCTCCTAACACACGAGAGTTAGTATACAACTTTAGAACACTTTCCCACCAGGAGACTCGAACCCTAGCCAGCACAGAAGCCTTCCAGCAACTGCATAACAGGTACGCCTTAACCCGCTCCACCACCCGCTCAGACCCTTAAAAGAGATGGTAATTTCGGAGTATTTAAATACCCCAAAGATCAACACCTCCCAAGAGCACCAGAGCAGTGAGGGGTCATTTATACGTTAATTTCATCACGTCCCTGTTAATATGGGAAGACACAGTGTCTCTGCTTAAGGCACAACTCTCCTAAACACGAGAGTTAAGTATACAACTTTAGAACACTTCCCACCAGGAGACTCGAACCCTAGCCAGCACAGAGCCTTCCAGCAACTGGCATAACAGGTACGCCTTAACCCGCTCCACCACCCGCTCAGACCCTTAAAAGAGATGGTAATTTCGGAGTATTTAAATACCCAAAGATCAACACCTCCCAAGAGCACCAGAGCAAGTGAGGGGTCATTTATACGTTAATTTCATCAAGTCCCTGTTAATATGGGAAGACACAGTGTCTCTGCTTAAGGCACAACTCTCCTAAACACGAGAGTTAAGTATACAACTTTAGAACACTTTCCCACCAGGAGACTCGAACCCTAGCCAGCACAGAAGCCTTCCAGCAACTGGCATAACAGGTACGCCTTAACCCGCTCCACCACCCGCTCAGACCCTTAAAAGAGATGGTAATTTCGGAGTATTTAAATACCCCAAAGATCAACACCTCCCAAGAGCACCAGAGGAAGTGAGGGGTCATTTATACGTTAATTTCATCAAGTCCCTGTTAATATGGGAAGACAGTGTCTCTGCTTAAGGCACAACTCTCCTAAACACGAGAGTTAAGTATACAACTTTAGAACACTTTCCCACCAGGAGACTCGAACCCTAGCCAGCACAGAAGCCTTCCAGCAACTGGCATAACAGGTACGCCTTAACCCTTGCACTGCTCACCTATTTTCGGCAAAACGTCTTGGTGCAATTGTCAAGGACATATTTTTGTTATTTTTACAAATGTTCAGGTAAATTTAATGTCAAAATGTTTCCAAAGTCAACTATTTATATTTCAAAACACAAATAGTAATGAAAACATTAAAAAACATTAAAATATAGCCAAAATTAAAAAACAAAATGCACAACTCTCTGAGCGCCTAAAGGCGCTTTGCGCAGTGCAGTGGGTTAACCCGCTCCACCACCCGCTCAGACCCTTAAAAGAGATGGTAATTTCGGAGTATTTTAAATACCCCAAAGATCAACACCTCCCAAGAGCACCAGAGCAAGTGAGGGGTCATTTATACGTTAATTTCATCAAGTCCCTGTTAATATGGGAAGACACAGTGTCTCTGCTTAAGGCACAACTCTCCTAAACACGAGAGTTAAGTGTTTAGGAGAGTTGTGCCTTAAGCAGAGACACTGTGTCTTCCATATTAAACAGGGACTTGATGAAATTAACGTATAAATGACCCCTCACTTGCTCTGGTGCTCTTGGGAGGTGTTGATCTTTGGGGTATTTAAATACTCCGAAATTACCATCTCTTTTAAGGGTCTGAGTGGGTGGTGGAAGCGGGTTAAGGCGTACCTGTTATGCCAGTTGCTGGAAGGCTTCTGTGCTGGCTAGGGTTCGAGTCTCCTGGTGGAAAAGTGTTCTAAAGTTGTATGTATGTATATATGTATATGTACGTATATATATGTATGTGTGTATATGTATGTGTATAAAGTACATATGGAAGCTGATCAGAATTACATTACACCCTCGTAAATGCACATTAATGACACTTCGAACACTTTATGTAGGGCATACGTAAATCTAGCTGTGTATCTTTGTATTTACGTATGTAGGTTAGCTTAGCATTTTAAACGTACTGAATCACCTTCTGTGGTTGATTGTTGAATAAATCACTGAACTATATGTTTAACAGATCTCTAACCCTGTCCATGGAGGACAGAAGAAAATGTATATATGCTGGTTAGCATTGTAAATGTGTGGCTACGTCTGTGGTAGAAAATAATAAAAATAAAAAAATAAAATAAAAAAAATAACTCACAGGATGAGTATGGGGAGCACAGCACACTGTAACGCCAGGAGGAGTGCACCCATGACTCACCCATGGGAAAGTCCTGGTAAGATCAGCCTGTACCTCAGATTCAGCTAGAGTTAATTGAAATATTTTCTGGCTTCTCCCCTAGTCAGCTTGTTCCTGTTATGAATAATCCTGATGGTCTTGGCAAACAAATTAATGATACATTTTGATTGTTTTTTTGAGTGTCATGGGCAGCTGAGGCCCTGATGTGCTGACCAAGTTGGCTGAAAGAGAGAGCAGGCAACAAATAAATTCCGATCGATGTTTTAATAAAAACAAAATCCGAAATCAATATTAAAAACAAACTGATAAACGAAAAATGTAAAATAAAAATGAAAATTATATGTTAAACGTTAATAAAAATATTTCAACATTAATAGAAACTTTAAATATTTACATAACATTAATATAAACATTTTGTTACATAAAGAAGTAGTCAAAACTTTGTATATATAAGATACATGCATTACGTTCCAATTAGTCAGTCTAATACTAATCCAAACGTACCATGCCTACACAAAGTCAAGAGAAACATGCACAGTGGTGGCTGCCATTCTGGACGATCATGTGGTCGGCACCACCGACTTACTGCAAATCCTCTCCACATTTACCATTGGCACACCCGTCGACTTTCGCCAGGAGGGTTCTCTTCTACGCACAAGAGGATAACATTGACCACTGGGATCATCCTGGACGTAAGTTCGAACCCTCATCATGGCCCGTGTAGATTTATCCATAACATTGACCACTTCCCATCAGATGTGCACTTGATGAAGCGCATATCCATCAGACTCTCTCGCCGGCACCGTGCTGAGAGATAAATCTTTCTCGAGAGTCCCAGCACGTGGAACACCGAACGAGACCGCCAGGACATCATTGACGCAATCAAAGAAAACAACCTTCCAGTGATAAAAGTCAATATGACCATCATTAGTTGCCTCTTTGGCGAAGTCGTTTGCCATGAAACTGATTTTCTGCACCATCGCTGAGGCGGACATTGCTGTTACGCAAGGCTTAAGTGCCTTGGTGTCATGCTTCCACCGGTCCAGATCAAGAAAGAACGCTATTACGATCTCCAACAATGCTTAAAGTGTTACAAGTATACACACTTTACCAGGAATTGTCCTGGACCATCTCCAAGTGCGGTGTCTGCGCAGGAGACCGCCATTACTCCATTTGCAATGCTGATTTCCAACGTTGCTCTGCGTTGAGCAGAGTCTCTCTGTCTTTCACTATGCTCTGCGATAGAAATCTTGTTGCTATTTACCATCGTTGCCCACGTCGACAAGAGGAAATGAAGTACATGGATGATATGAGGACACCTTCAACCACCATCGACGCAGCTCCTGCCAGCGCTCGCCCCAACCCTCCCGGACCCATCAACCAATCAGAAAATTTTCCATATCTTTCAGGCGTGGCCTGCCGTCCACGGACCTCCCAGCCTTCTCTTTGGGCTCAACGTCCAATCAACAGCCCAGCCTCGACCTACTTCAGAAGCCGGACTGATACTTACTCAGCTGCGACTGGCTGAGAGGATTGCTGGGGCTGACAATAGTGTGTTCGTCACAACTATCAACGCGCTGTATGCTGCAAACGGCTTAACTACTTTCAGCGTTCCTGAGACTGTGCTTCCTGCAGGGCAGACACCATCACTATCAAGGGAAACGGCATCGACAGCTGCACAGCCTGCAACACCTACACAACCTGCAACACCTGTACAGCCTGCAACACCTGACCCAAGAAGCTCACCAGCCGACAACGTTCCTGCCACTTCCGTGAAGTTTACCACCGACGTTCTACTAACTGTGGCTACGCCAACCGAACCTTCTACTTCAGCTGAAGCCACAACAACCACTCCTCAACCCTCTCTACGACGTGCTACTACTTAACCTCCAAGGAACACCACCTCAGATATTAATTCAACTGACTCGTCAGATGAAGATGTCTCAGTGGGAACACCATCTCTTCCTCCTCAGCGGAAGTAAGACGTTCTCGTGGTCGTCTTACTTCTCGTTGACATTGCTGTGCAATGTCAACGAGAAGTAAGACGACCACGACTTCTGCTATTCCCAAGAAGTAGAGCGATCCAAGTTAATCGCTGAAATCTACAAGGAAGAAGAAGAGCACCGAAGCCTGAAGACTAGTACTCACCTCACCTAGTTGTGCATGCAGGGGTTGAGCTCTGGCTCTTTGGTCCCGCTTCTCAACTGTCAATCAACTGGTGAACAGATTCCTGAGCCTACTGGGCTCTATCATATCTACACTTGAAACTGTGTATGGAGTCTGCCTCCACCACATCACTTCCTAGTGCATTCCATTTACTAACTACTTTGACACTTAAAATGTTCTCTCTAAAGTTCCTGGGGCTCATTTGGGTACTTAGCTTCCACCTGTGTCCCCTTGTGCATGTCCCACCCGTGTTAAATAATCCATTCTTGTCTACAATGTCAATTCCCCTGAGAATTTTGTATGTGATGATCATGTCTCCCCCGAGCTCTTTTGTCTTCCAGCGACGTGAGGTGCAGTTTCCACAGACTTTCCTCGTAACTCATGCCTCATAGTTCTGGAACTAGCCTAGTGGCATACCTCTGAACTTTTTCCAGTTTCGTCTTGTGCCTGACAAGCCTCCATGCTGTGACCGCATACTTCAGGATTGGTCTTACATATGTGGTATACAAGGTTATGAAAGATTCCTAACACAGGATCCTGAAGGCAGATCTGATGTTATCCAGTCTCGCATACTTCGCCGATGTTATCCTTTTAATGTGGGATTCAGGAGACTGGTTTGTCGTGATATCGACTCTTAGGTCTTTCTCTCTGATCGTTTCGTGAAGGACTTCATCTCCCAGTGAATGCAATGAATAGGTACCTGAACCTAGATTCACGAAGCTCCATGTATTTCTTCGTAAGTAGATTTGCTACGAAGGTTCCTAAGTAAGGCCTAGGAAGATGCTTACGTGGGATTCAGGAAGGTATTCTTACGAAGATATTTGGGTTTTGGGTCTGGTTCATCTGCATGCCGACAGAGGTCACTACTGTGTTTCGTTTGGCCAATCAGAGAGCAGGCAACATTCTTCATCTTGAAGATTTAGCCAGTCACGACGCTGGCTTATCGGAGCTCTACTGCCCACTATTTACGTCGAATTTTCTTATAAAATTAGTATATTTCGAAGCAAAACTATATTTTTTCAACTTCTACAGCGAACATCGTCATTGTAGTAAACAAATATGTTACATCTGTTGTTTACCTACGTAATTCTAAGAGATACTGAGAAGCTGTCCTTGTTGCTCGGAAGATGCGCTGACAATTATTGTATATATATACTGAATTTACACAAGGGCCACTAACTATCTAGTGGCCTCGATGAGGACAGAAAGGCGGCGGCTTGTTAAAGGGCCCTCCAATTGTCTTAATGATATTTTTAGCTGGAATTTGGCATTTACGGCTTCAGCGGGTAGGCAGTTCCATGGGTTTATAACCCTCTTGATGGAAAAATACATCTGTTTTCATTCCTACTTGAGAGAACATACTCTCCAACACTATATCTGCGATTGCCCTGTTATCAGTGACATACCAAATAGTATGAGGTACTTTGAGCTCTGTAATTACTTCGTTCATACACTCAGGAATATTGAAAGATATTCTTGTGCTGCACCCAGATTTTGCCAGTGGGGGCTAATAGATCAGCCTTAAGTATTTGGTTCTTTCCTAATTCCATGTATGACTGGCCATCCTGTGAGGTGGGGATGTTGGATGAGCTTGTAGCTGAGTTTTGATCTACACTGTGTGGTCCTTCATACAGAATAGGGAAGCAGGACATTGCTGTGTATACCTAAACATGTTAAAAAATACATTGTTTGAGAGGAGTCTTGTAGAAACTGGTAAGAGTAATTATAATATAATGTTTCCATGATTCAGTGCTTACCTCTTGTGAAAATCGTGAAGTTGTTGTTTTATTCAAAGTTGATTTTTTTTTTTGGAGGCTGGTATTTTCTCCTTTGATTCCATGTATGCCTAACCATCCTGTGAGATGGGAGTATTAGATGAACTTATAGCTAGTTTATTATCTACATAGTGTAATCTTCCATATAGAATAGGGTAGCAGCACATTGCTTTGTATACCTCAACTTATTAATAGAAAAATATCAGTAATAAAGATTTAAATTATAGTTTGTATTATTACCAGTATTATCCTTATTAAATGATGTTAACCATGGATCATTAAGATCTCATGTTGATATGTAATAGTCATATTTCTTTTGAATCATTAATTGAATTGTGCATTATGTCTCAATTTTTTACTTTTTTGGATATACTGTTTAGTACAAAAAGATAGGATAAAAATAAACTAGTAATATTTCTTTCACTATATTTTTTTTTTTAAATAACTGCATCAATATTTTTACAGCTTTGATATCCTCAGAGTCAAACTTAATCTGTGTAAACACTATGCAAATAGAGGGACCTAGTCTATGGAACTCACTCCCTAATGAGTTGAAAAGCTGTCCAACTTTTGCCTCATTCAAAAACAAATCCTAAAATTACCTAATTTCACCCTCATAGTTTCCTACCTTGTGCTTTATTAAAAATTCTATATTTGTCTCATTTTTATTCCTATATTTGCCTTCCTATATTTGATTATATATATTCTATATTTGCCTCATTGAAAAACAAAACCATAAAGTGTCTAATTTCATCTTCATAGTTTCCTACCTTGTGCATTAAAATTGCACCGTATCTAGTGCTACCCAATCTCCCAATCTTCATGTGCCTAATCCAAACAACTTTACCATTGTGATCGTTGCTGTCTTCTTATATGTGCTATCAGAATGCTGTAACTATTAATCCTATAGTTAATCGCATAACTATTAATCCTTGTTAAATTACAAATCAAGCTGTCATTGCACTCAATGAGAGATACTGATGTGCTTTAATTTACCTACTAATCTCTCTCATCTCATTTTTTTCTTGCAATGTACCTGTTATCATTTTATAAACTTTGCTAGAACTTACCAATTTAAAATTATCTGTTAGATTAAGGACCTGCCTGAAACGCTGAGCGTACTAGTCGCTTTACAAGAATATAAACACCATGCTATGTATCCTCACAAACCCAATGTACCTTCTTGTATATATATAAATAAATAAATAAATAAATTACTTATTGTTACACTGCCAAATTGTGTAACAGGAAGAGGTCTTGGACACTTTCTTCCCCCTCTTTTATAACAGGTCATAATAGTCCATACAGTTATATTTATAAGTTTAAGTATTCAATGAGAGAAGTTTTTGAAGTTTTTACCCTTCTTACCTGACATCATTTGTGCAGTGGGGCATTTGGTGATAGTAAATGCTCCCACCAGCCACCTTCTCTCATATTTCATGTTCACCAGTGTTTATTTACTTATTAACTACTGGTATAATATCTTGCTATTATAAAACTAATTCTAATATCATAAAAGACATATTTACTACAAGTTTCAAGCAGAGAATGCATATATAACTAACACGAAGGACTCTGTTTCACGAGATTCGCCAACACAAATCGTTTTTTTTTATATTAAATCTATCCTCCGTATTGTGTAGTAGTGAAAAATTGAATTATATCTAGTTTACGTAAAGCTACGAGAGGTCGACAGCACTCCTAGCCGACGGAGCAAACTTACGAAGTTTTCCTTCTTAGTGTACCTACCTGAATACCGACGTAACCACTAAGAAGAAATCATTCGTAAGTACCTTCGTGAAGCTGGCCCCGGGTTCTTAAACGATTTGGCGGGTCGTTGTCCAAGAAAAATTTGGATTAAGGACCTGCCCGCAACTCTACGCGTGGTAATGGCTGTACAAGAATGTAAGAACTCTTGTATATATAGATTTAAAACAAATTATTCAATGCTTCATCATATTTGTTTACGTTTCCCCTTCTTATACATTTTCTTTATTCTTAGTTTATGCAATAACTAACTCTCTCTCTCTCAGTAAGTCATATTTCCTTATATCACTATTCAACTATGGTCTGAACCATAAACTCAGCCACCTCTATCATGCTCTTAAAACTGACCAAAGAAGTCATTAAATATCCGTTGCATAATAGCCGCGACGAGAATGTCATTTATATTGATTTGCAACAATCCATACTTAGGCAAGTCTAAAATACAATATTCTACAAGTCTCTTTCTATAATTTATAAGTAAATTTATAAATAAAACAAATTTAAAAAAAAATGTTATTTATATTCATATAATATTTAATAATTATATAAAATATTTAAGTTTAAAGAAATTACAATTTGATTTGTTTGGGTACAAGCCTCCTCCAAAGTATCTTAAAATATGCCTCTGTTTACCTAGCAGTTATTTTTTAAATCAGCTATTTATACATAGCTGATTATATACAACATAATTAAAGTATTTATATAATATTACTCCAGAGATAAAATCAATTCCATGAAAATGAGGTTCATTGTCAACACACCAGCTATACCATGACTAAACTTGTCATATTAGTAATATTTAATAATGTCAATGACGTTTGTAGTTTAGTTAATTTATCATCCACCCCATACCCATTCTGAGGGCGGCAGTGGCCCCATACCCATTCTGAGGGCGGCAGTGGCCCCATACCCATTCTGAGGGCGGTAGTGGCCCCATACCCATTCTGAGGGCGGCAGTGGCCCCATACCCATCCTGTGGGCGGTAGTGGCCCCATACCCATCCTGTGGGCGGTAGTGGCCCCATACCCGTCCTATGGGAGGTAGTGGACCCATACCCATCCTGTGGGCGGTAGTGGCCCCATACCCGTCCTGTGGGCGGTAGTGGCCCCATGCCCGTCCTATGGGCGGTAGTGGCCCCATACCCATCCTGTGGGCGGTAGTGGCCCCATACCCGTCCTATGGGAGGTAGTGGACCCATACCCATCCTGTGGGCGGTAGTGGCCCCATACCCATCCTGTGGGCGGTAGTGGCCCCATGCCCGTCCTATGGGCGGTAGTGGACCCATACCCATCCTGTGGGCGGTAGTGGCCCCATACCCATCCTGTGGGCGGTAGTGGCCCCATACCCATCCTGTGGGTGGTAGTGGCCCCATACCCATCCTGTGGGCGGTAGTGGCCCCATACCCATCCTGTGGGCGGTAGTGGCCCCATACCCGTCCTGTGGGCGGTAGTGGCCCCATACCCATCCTGTGGGCGGTAGTGGCCCCATACCCGTCCTATGGGCGGTAGTGGCCCCATACCCGTCTTATGGGCGGTAGTGGCCCCATACCCGTCCTATGGGCGGTAGTGGCCCCATACCCATCCTGTGGGCGGTAGTGGCCCCATACCCATCCTGTGGGCGGTAGTGGCCCCATACCCATCCTGTGGGCGGTAGTGGCCCCATACCCATCCTGTGGGTGGTAGTGGCCCCATACCCATCCTGTGGACGGTAGTGGCCCCATACCCATCCTGTGGGCGGTAGTGGCCCCATACCCATCCTGTGGACGGTAGTGGCCCCATACCCATCCTGTGGGCGGTAGTGGCCCCATACCCATCCTGTGGGCGGTAGTGGCCCCATACCCATCCTGTGGGTGGTAGTGGCCCCATACCCATCCTGTGGGCGGTAGTGGCCCCATACCCATCCTGTGGGCGGTAGTGGCCCCATACCCATCCTGTGGGCGGTAGTGGCCCCATACCCGTCCTATGGGCGGTAGTGGCCCCATACCCGTCATATGGGCGGTAGTGGCCCCATACCCATCCTGTGGGCGGTAGTGGCCCCATACCCGTCCTATGGGCGGTAGTGGCCCCATACCCATCCTGTGGGCGGTAGTGGCCCCATACCCGTCCTATGGGCGGTAGTGGCCCCATACCCGTCCTATGGGCGGTAGTGGCCCCATACCCGTCCTATGGGCGGTAGTGGCCCCATACCCATCCTGTGGACGGTAGTGGCCCCATACCCATCCTGTGGGTGGTAGTGGCCCCATACCCATCCTGTGGGCGGTAGTGGCCCCATACCCATCCTGTGGGCGGTAGTGGCCCCATACCCATCCTGTGGGCGGTAGTGGCCCCATACCCATCCTGTGGGCGGTAGTGGCCCCATACCCATCCTGTGGGCGGTAGTGGCCCCATACCCGTCCTATGGGCGGTAGTGGCCCCATACCCGTCCTATGGGCGGTAGTGGCCCCATACCCATCCTGTGGGCGGTAGTGGCCCCATACCCATCCTGTGGGCGGTAGTGGCCCCATACCCATCCTGTGGGCGGTAGTGGCCCCATACCCATCCTGTGGGCGGTAGTGGCCCCATACCCATCCTGTGGGCGGTAGTGGCCCCATACCCATCCTGTGGGCGGTAGTGGCCCCATACCCGTCCTATGGGCGGTAGTGGCCCCATACCCGTCCTATGGGCGGTAGTGGCCCCATACCCATCCTGTGGGCGGTAGTGGCCCCATACCCGTCCTATGGGCGGTAGTGGCCCCATACCCGTCCTATGGGCGGTAGTGGACCCATACCCATCCTGTGGGCGGTAGTGGCCCCATACCCGTCCTATGGGCGGTAGTGGCCCCATACCCATCCAGAGGGCGGTAGTGGCCCCATACCCGTCCTATGGGCGGTAGTGGCCCCATACCCGTCCTATGGGCGGTAGTGGCCCCATACCCGTCCTATGGGCGGTAGTGGCCCCATACCCGTCCTATGGGCGGTAGTGGCCCCATACCCATCCTGTGGGCGGTAGTGGCCCCATACCCATCCTATGGGCGGTAGTGGCCCCATACCCGTCCTATGGGCGGTAGTGGACCCATACCCATCCTGTGGGCGGTAGTGGCCCCATACCCGTCCTGTGGGTGGTAGTGGACCGAATACTTATCTTGTGGGCAGTAGTGGACCCAATACCCATCCTGTGGGGAGTAGTGGACCCCATACCCATCCTGTGGGCAGTAATGGACCCCATACCCATCCAAACAGGCAAGCAGTCTATCTTTTTTCTGTAAGTGTGACTAGGCATTGACACCTGCCATTGGAGGACTGCCGAACATCTACACTCCAACACTTTCCCATCACAATATATATATATATATATATATATATATATATATATATATATATATATATATATATATATATATATATATATATATATATATATATATATATATATGTATATATATATATATATATATATATATATATATATATATATATATATATATATATATATGTCGTACCTAGTAGCCAGAACTCACTTTTCAGCCTACAATGCAAGGCCCGATTTGCCTAATAAGCCAAGTTTTCAGGAATTAATATATTTTCTCTAAATTTTTTCTTATGAAATGATAAAGCAACCCATTTCATTATGTAAGAGGTCAATTTTTTTTTATTGGAGTTAAAATTAACGTAGATATATGACCGAACCTAACCAACCCTACCTAACCTAACCTAACCTATCTTTATAGGTTAGGTTAGGTTAGGTAGCCGAAAAAGTTAGGTTAGGTTAGGTTAGGTAGGTTAGGTAGTCGAAAAGCAATTAATTCATGAAAACTTGGCTTACTAGGCAAATTGGGCCTTGCATAGTAGGCTCAGAAGTGAGTTCTGGCTACTAGGTACGACATATATATATATATATATATATATGTCGTACCTAGTAGCCAGAACGCACTTCTCAGCCTACTATGCAAGGCCCGATTTGCCTAATAAGCCAAGTTTTCCTGAATTAATATATTTTCTCTAATTTTTTTCTTATGAAATGATAAAGCTACCCATTTCATTACGTATGAGGTCAATTTTTTTTAATTGGAGTTAAAATTAACGTAGATATATGACCGAACCTAACCAACCCTACCTAACCTAACCTAACCTATCTTTGTAGGTTAGGTTAGGTTAGGTAGCCGAAAAAGTTAGGTTAGGTTAGGTTAGGTAGGTTAGATAGTCGAAAAATAATTAATTCATGAAAACTTGGCTTATTAGGCAAATCGGGCCTTGCATAGTAGGCAGAGAAGTGCGTTCTGGCTACTAGGTACGACATATATATATATATATATATATATATATTGCGACGGGAAAGTGTTGGAAGAAATCTCTGTGGCTCATTTGGGCACTCAGTTTCCACCTGTGTCCCCTAATGCGTGTGTTCCCCTTGTGTTAAATACCCTGTCTTTATCTACCCTATCAATTCCCTTGAGAATCTTGAATGTGGTGATCATGTCCCCCCCTAACTCTTCTGTCTTCCAGCGAAGTGAGGTTTAATTCCCGTAGCCTCTCCTCGTAGCTCATACCTCTCAGCTCGGGTACTAGTCTGGTGGCAAACATTTGAACCTTTTCCAGTTTGGTCTTATCCTTGATTAGATATGGACTCCATGCTGGGGCTGCATACTCCAGGATTGGCCTGACATATGTGGTATACAAAGTTCTGAATGATTCCTTACACAAGTTTCTGAATGCCGTTCTTATGTTGGCCAGCCTGGAATATACCGCTGATGTTATCCTCTTGATAACAGGGGACAGGTCTGGCGTGATATCAACCCCCTAAGTCTTTTTCTCCCTCTGACTCATGAGGAATTTCATCTCCCAGATGATTCCTATTATCTGGCCTCCTGCTCCCTACCCCAATCTTCATTACATTACATTTGCTTGGGATAAACTCTAACAACCATTTGTTCGACCATTCCTGCAGCTTGTCCAGATCTTCTTGAAGCCTCAAGCTGTCCTCCTCTGTCTTAATCCCTCTCATAATTTTGAAGTCGTCAACAAACATTGAGAGAAATTAATCTATACAATGAAATGAATCTAATCTCTACTGACTAATTAAGCCAGTCAGGCAAGAATAGAATTCTACGACCAGGTGACAAAGATTAAGCAAGAAAGAGAGGGCTGGGCAAACTGCATTTTCTTGGATTGTCGGAAAGCCTTTGACACAGTACCGCGTAAGAGTCTGGTACATAATTCAATTTCTTTCTTTATTATGCACCCCATACCCATCCCATGGGCACATAAGCTGGATAGACAGGCAGGTGTAGCTGGTAAGATGCTTCAGTGGATAAGGGAGTACCTATGCAATAGGAAGCAGAGAGTTACGGTGAGGGGTGAGACCTCAGAGTGGCGTGAAGTCACCAGTGAGTCCCACAGGGCTCTGTACTCGGTCCTATCTTGTTTCTGATATGTGTAAATGATCTCCCATGTATTCACCTAGTTGTGCTTGCGGGGGTTGAGCTCTGTTCTTTCGGCCCGCCTCTCAACTGTCTATGAACCGTTTCTAACTACTACTACTTTTTTTCCCACACACACACACACACCAGGAAGCAGCCCATGACAGCTGACTAACTCCCAGGTACCTATTTACTGCTAGGTAACAGGGGCATAGGGTGAAAGAAACTCTGCCCATTGTTTCTCGCCAGCACCCGGGATCGAACCCGGGACCACAGGATCACGTGTCAAGCGTGCTGTCCGTTTGGCCGGCCGGCCTCAAATGTGTGTGTGTGTGTGTGTGTGTGTGTGTGTGTGTGTGTGTGTGTGTGTGTGTGTGTGTGTGTGTGTGTGTGTGTGTGTGTGTGTGTGTGTGTGTGTGTGTGTGTGTGTGTGTGTGTGTGTACTCACCTATTTGTGCTTGCAGGATCGAGCATTGACTCTTGGATCCCGCCTTTCCAGCTATCGGTTGTTTACAGCAATGACTCCTGTCCCATTTCCCTATCATACCTAGTTTTAAAAGTATGAATAGTATTTGATTCCATAACCTGTTCCCCAAGTGCATTCCATTTTTCCACTACTCTCACGCTAAAAGAAAACTTCCTAACATCTCTGTAACTCATCTGAGTTTCCAGTTTCCACCCATGTCCCCTCGTTCTGTTATTATTACGTGTGAACATTTCATCTATTTCCACTTTGTCAATTCCCCTGAGTATTTTATATGTCCCTATCATATCTCCTCTCTCCCTTCTTTTCTCTAGTGTCGTAAGGTTCAGTTCCTTTAGACGCTCTTCATATCCCATCCCTCGTAACTCTGGGACAAGCCTCATCGCAAACCTCTGAACCTTCTCCAGTTTCTTTATGTGTTTCGTCAGGTGGGGGCTCCATGATGGCGCGGATACTCTAAGACGGGTCTCACGTAGGCAGTGTAAAGCGCCCTAAAAGCCCATTTAGGTTTCTGAATGAAGTTCTAATTTTCGCCAGTGTAGAGTACACTGCTGTCGTTATCTTACTTATATGTGCCTCAGGAGTTAGATTAGGTGTCACATCCACTCCCAGGTCTCTTTCTCGAATCGTTACAGGTAGGCTGTTCCCCTTCATTGTGTACTGTCCCTTTGGTCTCCTGTCACCTGATCCCATTTCCATAACTTTACATTTACTGGTGTTAAACTCCAGTAGCCATTTCCCTGACCATCTCTGCAACCTGTTTAAGTCCTCTTGGAGGATCCTACAATCCTCGTCTGTCACAACTCTTCTCATTAATTTTGCGTCATCCGCAAACATTGACATGTATGATTCCACTCCTGTAAACATATCATTTACGTAAATTAGAAAGAGGATTGGACCCAGCACCGATCCTTGAGGTACTCCACTTGTTACTGTTCGCCAGTCCGACTTCTCGCCCCTTACCATTACCCTCTGGCTCCTTCCTGTAAGGTAGTTCTTCACCCATACTAGGGCCTTTCCGCTTACTCCTGCCTGCCTCTCAAGTTTGTATAGCAGTCTCATGTGCGGTACTGTATCAAAGGCCTTTTGGCAGTCAAGAAATATGCAGTCTGCCCAGCCTTCTCTGTCCTGCCTTATCCTTGTTACTTTATCATAGAATTCTAAAAGGTTTGTTAGGCATGATTTCCCTGTCCAGAACCCATGTTGGTGCTTGTTTACAAACCCAATGCTCTCCAGGTGCTCAACAAGTCTTAGCCTAATTATTCTTTCAAGTATTTTGCTGGGGATGCTTGTCAGTGATACGGGTCTGTAGTTAAGTGCCTCCTCCCTATCACCTTTTTTGAAAATCGGTACGACATTTGCCTCCTTCCAGCAACTGGGCAATTCTCCCGACATAAGTGACTCATTAAAGATCATTGCCAGAGGCACGCTGAGAGCCTGCGCTGCCTCTTTAAGTATCCACGGTGATACTTTGTCTGGTCCAACAGCTTTAGTTGCATCCAGTGTTGTCAACTGTTTCATTACATCCTCTGCTGTCACCTCTATATCTGATAGTCTTTCATCTTGGGTAATCTCTTCTAACAATGGGAGCTGCTCAGGCTCGGTTGTCAACACTCCATGGAAACTGGCATTCAGTGCCTCGCAGATTTCCTTGTCACTTTCAGTATATGCCCCCTCTGTCTTCCTTAGTCTTGTCACTTGGTCGTTCACCGACATTTTTCTTCTTATATGACTGTGTAGTAACTTAGGTTGTTTTTTCGCTTTGACTGCAATATCATTCTCATAATTTCTTTCCGACACTCGTCTTATGTTAATGTAATCATTCCTAGCTCTGTTACATCTAATCCTGTTGTCCTCTGTCCTTTGTCTTCTGTACTTCCTCCACTCCCTCCTGCTTCTCACCTTTGCTTCCTGACACTGTCTATTAAACCATGGGTTATTATATTCCCTCCTGCTTTTTTCCTTTATTGTTGGAATAAATCTATCTTCGGCCTCCTTGCATTTCAATATGACTTGGTTCATCATACCTTGCACTGTTTTTCCTCTAAGTTCTTCCTCCCACTGCACTTCTCCCAGGTAGTCCCTTATCCTTCTGTAGTCCCCTTTTCTGTAATCAAGTCTCCTTTCCCGGACCTCTTGTCCTTTGGTCACAATTTTAAGCTCCATCATGTAGTCAAAGACTAGGACACAAGGTGTGTGTGTGTGTGTGTGTGTGTGTGTGTGTGTGTGTGTGTGTGTGTGTGTGTGTGTGTGTGTGTGTGTGTGTGTGTGTGTGTGTGTGTGTGTGTGTGTGTGTGTGTGTGTGTGTGTGTGTGTGTGTGTGTGTGTGTGTGTGTGTGTGTGTGTGTGTGTGTGTGTGTATGTGTGTGTGTGTGTGTGTGTGTGTGTGTGTGTGTGTGTGTGTGTGTGTGTGTGTGTGTGTGTGTGTACTCACCTAGTTGTGCTTGCGGGGGTTGAGCTCTGGCTCTTTGGTCCCGCCTCTCAACCGTCAATCAACAGGTGTATAGGTTCCTGAGCCTATTGGGCTCTATCATATCTACACTTGAAACAGTGTATGGAGTCAGCCTCCACCACATTACTTCCTAATGCATATCATCCTTTGCAGATGACACTAGGATCTTCATGAGAGTAGGCAGCATAGAGGACACGGCGAACCTCCAGTCAGATGTAGATCAGGTCTTTCTATGGGCTACAGAAAATAATATGGTGTTTAACGAAGATAAGTTCCAGCTCATGCGCTATGGAAAAAATGAAAATATAAAAACGGAAACCACGTACAAAACTCAGGCAAATCATAACATAGAACGAAAAGGCAATGTAAAGGATCTGGGTGTACTCATGTCGGAAGACCTTACCTTTAAAGAACACAATAAAGTAGCCGTCACAACTGCAAGAAAAATGACAGGTTGGATAACAAGAACTTTTCACACTAGAGATGCTATACCGATGATGATACTTTTTAAAACGCTTGTGCTCTCTAGAGTAGAGTACTGCTGCACAATGACAGCACATTTCAAAGCTGGAGAAATTGCCGACCTGGAGAGCGTGCAGAGATCCATTACTGCTAGAATCCACTCAGTAAAACATCTAAACTATTGGGACCGACTAAAGAGCCTAAAACTGTACTCCCTTGAGCGCAGGCGGGAGAGGTACATAATAATTTACACGTGGAAAATATTAGAGGGGCTGGTCCCAAACCTGCACACAGAAATAACATCACATGACACCAGAAGACATGGCAGGATGTGCAGAATACCCCCGTTGAAAATTAGAGGTGCAACTGGTACTCTGAGAGAGAACTCTATCAACATCAGAGGTCCGAGACTGTTCAACACGCTTCCACTACACATAAGGGGCATAACTGGCCGACCCCTCACAGTGTTCAAGAGAGAACTGGATAAGCACCTCCAAAGGATACCTGATCAACCAGGCTGTGACTCATACGTCAGGCTGCGAGCAGCCGCGTCCAACAGCCTGGTTGATCAGTCCGGCAACCAGGAGGCCTGGTCGACGACCGGGCCGCGGGGACGCTAAGCCCCGGAAGCACCTCAAGGTAACCTCAAGGTAAGGTCAAGGTAGGCTCATTTAGGCACTCAGTTTCCACCTGTGTCCCCTAGTGCGTGTGCCCCTTGTGTTAAATAGCCTGTCTTTATCAACCCTGTCGATTCCCTTGAGAATCTTGAATGTGGTGATCATGTCCCCCCTAACTCTTCTGTCTTCCAACGAAGTGAGGTTTAATTCCCATAGTCTCTCCTCGTAGCTCATACCTCTCAGCTCGGGTACTAGTCTGGTGGCAAACCTTTGAACCTTTTCCAGTTTAGTCTTATGCTTGACTAGATATGGACTCCATGCTGGAGCCGCATACTCCAGGATTGGTCTGACATATGTGGTATATAATGTTCTGAAAGATTCCTTACACAAGTTTCTAAAGGCCGTTCTTATGTTAGCCAACCTGGCATATGCTGCTGATGTTATCCTCTTCATATGAGCTTCAGGGGACAGGTCTGGCGTGATATCAACCCCTAGGTCTTTCTCTCTCTCTGACCCTTTAAGTATCTCATCTCTCAAATGATACCTTGTATCTGGTCTCCTTCTTCCTACCCCTATCTTCATTACATTACATTTGGTTGGGTTAAACTCTAACAGCCATTTGTTCGACCATTCCTGCAGCTTGTCCAGGTCTTCTTGAAGCCTCAAGCTGTCCTCCTCTGTCTTAATCCTTCTCATAATTTTGGCGTCGTCAGCAAACATTGAGAGGAATGAGTCTATACCCTCTGGGAGATCATTTATGTATATCAGAAGCAGGATAGATCCAAGCACAGAGCCCTGGACTCCACTGGTAACTTCACGCCATTCTGAGGTCTCACCTCTCACTGTAACTCTCTGCCTCCTATTGCTTAGGTACTCCCTTATCCACTGGAGCGCCCTACCAGTTACTCCTGCCTGTTTCTCCAGCTTATGCATCAACCTTTTATGGGGTACTGTGTCAAAGGCTTTCCGACAGTCCAAAAAAATGCAGTCCGCCCATCCTTCTCTTTCTTGCTTAATCTTTGTCACCTGATCGTAGAATTCTATCAAGCCTGTAAGGCAAGATTTACCCTCCCTGAACCCATGTTGATGAGTTGTTGTTGGTCTGTGTGTGTGTACTCACCTAGTTGTGCTTGCGGGGGTTGAGCTCTGGCTCTTTGGTCCCGCCTCTCAACCGTCAATCAACAGGTGTACAGATTCCTGAGCCTATTGGGCTCTATCATATTTACACTTGAAACTGTGTATGGAGTCAGCCTCCACCACATCACTTCCTAATGCATTCCATTTGCCAACCACTCTGACACTAAAAAAGTTCTTTCTAATATCTCTGTGGCTCATTTGGGCGCTCAGTTTCCACCTGTGTCCCCTTGTGCGTGTGCCCCTTGTGTTAAATAGCCTGTCTTTATCTACCCTATCAATTCCCTTGAGAATCTTGAATGTGGTGATCATGTCCCCCCTAACTCTTTTGTCTTCCAGCGAAGTGAGGTTTAATTCCCGTAGTCTCTCCTCGTAGCTCATACCTCTCAGCTCGGGTACTAGTCTGGTGGCAAATCTTTGAACCTTTTCCAGTTTAGTCTTATCCTTGACTAGATACGGACTCCATTGTGTGTGTGTGTGTGTGTGTGTGTGTGTGTGTGTGTGTGTGTGTGTGTGTGTGTGTGTGTGTGTGTGTGTGTGTGTGTGTGTGTGTGTGTGTGTGTGTGTGTGTGTGTGTGTGTGAAAAATAGTTAGTAGTCAATAGAAGTTGATTGATTGACATTTGAGAGGTGGGCCGAAAGAGCCGAGCTCAACCCACGCAAGCAGAACTAGGTGAATATATATCAAAGAAAATAGACGCGGTGTATTGCATGAGTTAACTCAGAATATGTTGAAATTAATCGGCTTTGCTTTGTAGCCGATTATATAAAAGAAACATAATAAACGTAAATTAAAGTAAACATTATATCCATCTCTATTAAAAAATTAGGGATAACATAAATTGTTTATCTTGGCCTATTTATTATGCAAATGTTTCTGCTATTAATTTAAGTATATTATTATCATTTTTAATTTTTATATAAATATTTTAATCAAAATGAACTTATATATTTTACTTTAATCTCAATATTAAACAATATAGATTACGCCTCCCCCGAGGCAAGACTGGGCACCAATGCCCTAGCACAGAATCTTAGTAATAATAATAATAATAATAATAATTTTTATTTAGGTAAGGTACATACATAAAGAGATTTTACAAAGTTTGTTGGCTTAATAGATAGAGCTAGTACATACAATGCCTAAGGCCACTATTACGCAAAGCGTTTCGGGCAGATCTTCATCTATGTGGGCAGATACACGTCACAAGACAATTCGCCAACAGATTTTGAAACCTACCAAACTGAACTACAGCCTAACCTAAGCTATTACAGCCTGGCATAACAATATATAAGATTTTAACAAACAGAAAACATGATTCGTTGAATCGTCTCGTCCCTGAAATGACCATAACTCGTTGAGCTCCACAGCGGCCCGAGTACAAGGACGACCTCGGGGAGCCTCTGCCACTTTGACAGATGCTCTGCGTTAATGTGCTCCAAAAAGGCGCGAAAGATATTATACAAAATACATGCCCGAAACGCTTTGCGTAATAGTGGCTTTAGGCATTGTATGTACTAGCTCTACCTATAAGTCAACCAATCTTTGTAAAAATTTGTTGTATGTATGTACCTTACCTAAATAAACATTTTTTTTTTTTTTTTACATTCTAAAGAAGCCACTCGGTTACGGTGCATAGAAAATGTTATTATTATTTTTTTTGTACTGAAAGTCAGCAAGACAACATGGCAGCTTCTCCTGGACTTTTCCATCACTGATTACTACAAAGGTTACTTGAATAACAAATAAATATAAATAATAATTTTAATCCTATTTAGTTTTTATGGAGTATTGGAATAGGCTTAAAATTTTCAAAAGAAATAGCATAAATGTATGCTACGCATATAAAAATATATAAATAGTTATATTGAGTTTTCTGTTACTTACGAACTTCACTTTACCTGAATTTACCTTTCAATTATTTTTAAATATCGGCCGCCTGGCCGATAAATAACATCCCATTACCAATTCAAATTGTTCTCAAGGACGTTTCTAAACCTGTTTCTTAATAGACTTAATAACTTGCTGTCTCATTAGATACATAATTTCACGCATGGAAAGAGTGTACATCACTGTATTACCGCCCTCCTCACCCTGCGTACTCAAAGGTCATATACCACTTTCCTGGACCTTAAATCAGCCTTTGACAATGCTAACCGACTCGTCATTCTGGGCGAACTTGCTAAAATGAATGTTGGAAGATGGCTTCTACGGTGGATAAGAGGGCTATCTATCCAACAGGAAGTCATATGTACTGTTCTATGGGCACACGAGTGTAACGAGAGAACGGACATTTCCCCACCGCCCACGGGATGGGTATGGGGTGCATAATAAAGAAATAATGAATGAATGGACCGTGTCATCGGAGCTCTGTCTCAGCGGTACGATACTTGAGCGTCTCCGTAGCCCATATCTTGTTACTTTGACTCTACATATACGGCCAGACATTGACACGTGTTAGTTGTTAATTGATGTAGATTAAGGTACCCAAAGGTGGCACTGGCTGTTTCTGTGCTTGATAAGTAAACGCCTACATAGACTAGGACATTTTTATTTTAATTATAGCTGATATTATATATAATTACAATTAAATATATAGTTTAGTTACTTGCCCGTAACTCGTTTGTGCAGATGTGATTTATCCTTAGTAAATATTAACATTATCAATATTATTTAATTTTGCATCAAACGAGTTACAGACGGTAACTAAGCTAGTATACTAAGTCTTATGCCAGACGTGTAAGCCTAACACTTTTTGTGGTTCTGGCAGCCCCTCATAATAAATTCATGACATAGACATTGAGTGAGTAATCGAGGCGAAAGCCTACAATGTATGAGTGTGCATCCAGAAATGTGAGCGATTAACAGGTTATCTGACCGGTACAACAGCGCCTAGTGAGGGTGCAGAGTGTAGCTGGTTTATTTCCCACGTATAAGACCCGTGACATAAATGTCGTTAGTTTCAGCGGCCTCTAGGGACCGTTTAATTCCCCGTGGTTTCCTGCGCGCGCAGGGACTCGCATTTCTACAGTCAGTGTTTCCTTACCATACAGAAACCTGCTTGCAACAAGCCGGGGTCAGATTCACGAAGCAGTTACGAACGTACTTAAGAACGTTTTTGTTATTACCATCTTCGTGGCGGCTACGTCGGGATTCAGGTAGGCATTTGCGAATGAAAATCTTTGTAAGTACACCGCGTCGCGCTTCGATAACTCCAGACCAGTCGTAGCTTTACATAAACTGGATATAACTCAAATTTTTCTCTATTACACAAACTTAAGTATCGATTTTAATATAAACAAACATTTTTGCTGGTAATTCTCTTCAAGAACGAGGTCTTCATGTTAGCTATATATGCATTCTCTGCTTGAAACTTATGGTAAATATGTCTTTTATGATATCAGAATTAGTTTTATAATAGCAAGATATTACTCAGTTTTTTACTAATATATTAAGTACATCTGCATTTGTGCAGCTACCCTAGACTATATGAAGGGGAGTACAGTGTGTCAAAAAGCTAGCTACGTGATGCTAAAAAATCCCCATCACACAGGACGGTTAGTCATACAGAGACATGTGATAAGTAGTCTGCTTTGACAGACTCCGGGTGCATTATGAGGATATCATCAACACAAGAGTGAATAAAGTAGCAATGATATTTTTCCCCCATCTCGCAGAATGGTTAGTCATTCAGGGCCATATGTTTAGTAGCTTGCATTGGCAAATTTTGGGTGCAATACGAGGATATTCTCAAGAACACGAGAGTGAGTGCAATATGAGGATATCTTCAAGAACACGAAAGTGAATAAAGTAATTGCAAAGCTCTAGGTACCTCATGCCAACTGGTTTGAAAGGTTTAATAACTGGGCATTCGGTACTCACCTAATTGTGCTTGCGGGGTGGTTGAGCTTTTTCTCTTTGGTCCCGCCTCTCAACTGTCAATCAACAGGTGTACAGATTCCTGAGCCTACTGGGCTCTATCATATCTACATTTGAAACTGTGTATGGAGTCAGCCTTCACCACATCACTGCCTAGTGATGTAGTGTGGGAGTTTGGTGATGTAGTGTGGGAGATCATGCCGCAGTTCCTGCTCACAGAGTTTGCATCTGGAGTGCTCAGGATTGGGAGATCCGTCACCTGTAGCCACCTGCCACAGGTATCGGTAACCCAACCTGATCCTGGCAACCACTGTGTCGCACAGTCTGGTGGACGTTTTGTGCTGCCCGTAGTATTATTATTCAGTAGTCAATAAGTAAATAAACACTGGTGAGCATGAAATATGAGAGTAGGTGATGTTCCCGGGCTTGTGGGAGCATTTACTATCACCAAATGCCACTGTTCACGTAGCAATAAGTATAGAGGTGAGGTGTACCTTAGCTATACACACCCATTTTTAATTTATTTTGTTTGTTTTTATTTTGATATTTGATCTCGGTTAGACTTAAAAGAAAAATATGCTGTAAAAATTATGTTAGGTAAGATTTTTTCTAGTTAAACTTAAGCAGCTTAAACTTTTGTCATTGAATACTTAGGCCTATAATTATGACTATAACTGAATATTAAGGCCCGTTAAGAGAGAAAGGGCAACAAAGCAGCCTTGTCTTTCCCAAAAGGTTCAGCACGAGGCTTTACAGGCCTAAGACCCCAGCACATCAAACAAATGCTGAACCCGGTGCTTGGAGATGCTGCAAAGGATCTTCAAGTGGAACTTATCAGATTCTCCAACATGTGTTTGGCTGGCGGCATCCCTGAGGACATCAGGCCTGTCTTTTATGGAGCAGCACTCTGTGCTCTAAAGAAGAAGGATAGGGGTATCAGGCCCATTGCCGTTGGCAACACCCTCCGACGCCTCGTAGCTAAGGCTGCAGTGAGATCTATTAGGCAGGAAGCAGCCACCTTGCTGAAACCTCATCAGCTCGGGTTTGGAATTCCCCTAGGCTGTGAAGCTGCAGCACATGCAGCGCGGGTTTACGTTGCTGATCTCCTGGCTCTAAAGGCTCTAGTAAAGCTTGACTTTAAAAATGCCTTCAATCAAGTCAGACGAGACGCTGTCCCCAGGGCTGTACACAACCATTTCCGTCCCCTTTACCCATTCATCCGATAGTGCTACAGTGGGGACTCTAAGCTTCTTTTGGGGGAGCATGAAATAGACTCCTGTGAAGGTGTCCAACAAGGTGACCCCTTAGCCCCCCTCCTTTTCTGCTTAGCTATCAAAGAGGTCACTGATAGTATGACAAACGAGCTAAACTTCTGGTACCTGGATGATGGCACTTTCGCCGGAACCCCGGAAACCATTTTGTAGGATATAAGGAAAATCCAGGAGCAAGGAGCAGCCTTGGGGCTCATTCTCAATGCATCCAAATGTGACGTAATCTCCCGCAACCCAAATATCACTGGCCAATTAAAAAATGTTCTTCCAGACATTCTCGTTGTCGAGCCACCGGACTGCACTCACATTGGCCCACAAGCAATCGAGGAGGTCCTGGCTGCAAAAATCACTGATCTAAAGAGAATGCTGGACAGGATTGACAAGATTGATTGCCCATTATGCTCTCTTCCTCCTCACAAGATGCCTATCTCTCCCTAAGTTAACCTATTTTCTGAGATGTTCTCCATCCTACAGCAACCCTAAATTAAATGTGTATGACATTCTTCTGAGGTCCATGCTGGTGAAAGTCCAGAACCTGCCATTGAACGACTCTCGGTGGGAGCAAGCAACCCTCCCCGTAAGACTCGGGAGCCTTGGTGTCCGCACAGCTTCCCAGATTGCTCTACCAGCCTTCCTTTCCTCCTCCCACGCATCGCACGACCTCATCAGAGATATCCTACCTGGACCCCTGAGTGATTATGCAGGAATACACGATCCTGTTTTCACTGAATGTTCAAATCAGTGGAATGCTCTTGCAGCTCCAGCACCCATCATAGGACCAACAATAAAACTTAAACAGTCCAGCTGGGACCACCCCACTAGCAGAAAAAATAGCTGATGCCATGCTCAGAGCCGCAACATCTGACAAGGAGAAAGCCCGCCTCAGAGCAGTGCATGCCCCCCATGCAGGAGACTTCCTCCTGGCAGTACCCATGTCAGCAATGGGAACGCGCCTAGATCCAGAATCCCTTCGTGTAGCAGTGGCCCTCCGCCTTGGTGCTCCAATTCACACTGAATACAAGTGTATTTGCAACAGGGTGGAAGTAGACCAATATGGACTGCATGGGTTGCATTGCGGAAGCACATAGGGCTGGCATGCAAACACATGCTCCGAGGTCTGACAAAATCCTCCAACACCATTTTGACTCTGAAAGTCAATACAACACTTGAGTGGAACATATAGTTTGTTCACTATTCTCTCAACTAAATGACATGCAGAATATAAAGGTAGAGACACGGCTCTATCATGACACAACTTTCCCCAAACTGGATGCACAACTTACTGGAGTTAACTCTCTCTGCTCAACAACAAGGCTGGACAAAGATATCCCACAGTCCATTTCTACGTAGGAGAATGGCTCCTGCGGAATGACATTTAATTAATTGCAAGAACATCCTAAGAACACTCTGACTCAATTTACACAAGGAGAAATACTTACTCCCAATGGAATAGGAATCACAAGCCACAAAACTTTGCAACTTAGGTCTAAACGAAATTTTACCACCCAGAATGGTTTCAAAAGATTTACCAAAACTTCCTTCCGTGACATCTGGAGCTGCTTGGAGTTCTGTCTGATAACAATCAATAACACTACCAAGCTGGGTCACATCCTCACAGACAACTGCAGAGGGAGGCTCAATGGGTCTCCATCTACTCGAGAGAAGCTGATCCTCTGGCTGCTCTCCCACACTCCCTAATACTGAAATTACAGTACAGACTGTCTCCTTGCTTCTCTCTGAAATCTTGGGGTCAGTTCTACTCAACTTACTAAAATTAAATGACTCGAAATCTGAAGCGAGCGGGCAAGTAACGGGTAATTTGGCCTCCTCCCCTGTACTACCAATAAGACTAGGGTGAGGCGGGGCCGCTACAACAGACTCACTCTCAACAACTAATTCTGGGTCAACTGATTCTAAATTTGGAGTGAGTGGGAAAACTTCTGCCAACCCGACAGCTTGTCCTAAACCATTCACTTGACTAGAATACAATAGAGTCGTGGCATCTAAGTTCCTCTCAACTCCTGACAACGCTCGTAGTGAGCGGGCAAGACAATGACGATTTACTATAAAACCAGAAAAACGGCCAGCCTACTCAATAGAAACTCTCCAGACACAAAGCAGAACGCTTTAAAAGAGACCAACGTCGTCTATGCCTTCAAATGCCCTCTTGGGGACTGTAAGCTCCAAAAAAACCAGTATATAGGCAAGACAACATCTCTTTCTAGGCGTTTAACGATGCATAAGCAACAGGGCTCCATTAAGGAACATATAATCTCTTCCCACAACCAAACCATCGCCAGAGAAATCCTAGTAAACAACACAGAAATCATCGATAGATACAGCGATAGCAGACGGCTTGACGTTTGCAAGGCACTACACATTAAGAAGTCAACACCAGTAATCAACAGCCAATTAATGCACAACTATATTCTACCCACCTCAAGACTCCGCTCCAATATAGAAGCATCAAGAAATATGGACCAATACGCTTTCTACAATCACTTCCATTCAATACCCATTGTTTCGTGTTCTGTCTTGTGTTGATGAATTTAATACCCTATTAATACCACCTCACCCCATCCACCTCACTCAAATGTAGATATAAACAAATCGGAGATGTGTAAGTTCTATTCAGTTGTGTATGTGTAAACTAAAGTCTTTGAAAATGTAATAAGTTTTACGAAACGCGCTCAAGTGTCGCGTCAGACTAGAAATAAAAATGAATTTTGGAGAATTGATTTTTGAATTACCACCAGCAGTGAAAAGAAATGTACGAAAGATTGAGAAAATTCGTGTTAGAATTATTAATCTTACTTTTTCGGTCATATTTAATAATATATGTCTACAGGAAAGACTGCTACCAAAATATACTAATATATATATATATATATATATATATATATATATGTCGTACCTAGTAGCCAGAACGCTCTTTTCAGCCTACTATGCAAGGCCCGATTTGCATAATAAGCCGAGTTTTCGTGAATTAATTGTTTTTCGACTACCTAACCTACCTAACCTAACCTAACCTAACTTTTTCTGCTACCTGACCTAACCTAAACTATAATGATAGGTTAGGTTAGGTTAGGTAGGGTAGGTTAGGTTCGGTCATATATCTACGTTAATTTTAACTCCAATTAAAAAAATTGACCTCATACATAATGAAATGGGTAGCTTTATCATTTCATAAGAAAAAAATTAAAGAAAATATATTAATTCAGGAAAACTAGGCTTATTAGGCAAATCGGGCCTTGCATAGTAGGCCGAAAAGTGCGTTCTGGCTACTAGGTACGACATATATATATATATATATATATATATATATATATATATATATATGTCGTACCTAGTAGCCAGAACGCACTTCTCAGCCTACTATTCAAGGCCCGATTTGCCTAATAAGCCAAGTTTTCATGAATTAATGATTTTCGTCTACCTAACCTACCTAACCTAACCTAACCTAGCTTTTTTTGGCTACCTAACCTAACCTTACCTATATATATAGGTTAGGTTAGGTTAGGTAGGGTTGGTTAGGTTCGGTCATATATCTAGGTTAATTTTAACTCCAATAAAAAAAATTGACCTCATACATAGAGAAAAGGGTTGCTTTATCATTTCATAAGAAAAAAAATACAGTAAATATATTAATTCAGGAAAACTTGGCTTATTAGGCAAATCGGGCCTTGAATAGTAGGCTGAGAAGTGAGTTCTGGCTACTAGGTACGACATATATATATATATATATATATATATATATATATATATATATATATATATATATATATATATATATATATGTCGTACCTAGTAGCCAGAACGCACTTCTCAGCCTACTTTGCAAGGCCCGATTTGCCTAATAAGCCAAGTTTTCCTGAATTAATATATTTTCTCAAATTTTTTTCTTATGAAATGATAAAGCTACCCATTTCATTATGTATGAGGTCAATTTTGTTTTATTGTAGTTAAAATTAACGTAGATATATGGCCGAACCTAACCAACCCTTCCTAACCTAACCTATCCTATCTTTATAGGTTAGGTTGGGTTAGGTAGCCGAAAAGGGTAGGTTAGGTTAGGTTAGGTAGGTTAGGTCGTCGAAAAAACATTAATTCATGAAAACTTGGCTTATTAGGCAAATTGGGCTCTGCATAGTAGGCTGAGAAGTGCGTTCTGGCTATTAGGTACGACATATATATATATATATATATATATATATATATATATATATATATATATATATATATATATATATATATATATATATGTCGTACCTAGTAGCCAGAACGCACTTCTCGGCCTACTATGCAAGGCCCGATTTGCCTAATAAGCCAAGTTGTCCTGAATGAATATATTTTCTCTAATTTTTTTCCTATGAAATGATAAAGCTACCCATTTCGTTATGTATGATGTCAATTTTTTTTATTGGAGTTAAATTTAACGTAGATATATGACCGAACCTAACCAACCCTACCTAACCTAACCTAACCTATCTTTATAGGTTAGGTTAGGTTTTGTAGCCAAAAAAGTTAGGTTAGGTTAGGTGATATGATTGAATTTTGAGATTTCACCCCAGAAGTGAGTCGAACCCATACTGCCAGGAGTATTATGCAACTGGTGTACAGGAGACCTTAATCACTCGACCATCATGACCAGACAAAAGATGATGGTAGCCGAACCTATTTCCCCATCATCCCGCCGGTGCTCTGATGGCAATCTTGGGCATGGTATTTTATCAAATCACCAAATTTTGGGGGGCCACATGAGCAACACAAATGTGAACAAGCCTGAATGATCCTCAGGCATAAATGCAACTGAAAACTGCACATCCCAGAAGTGACTCGAATCCATACTGACAGGAGCATTATGCAATTGCTATGATTGTTACCAGAAAGATTGAGAAATTCGACGGATTTCATACAGAAATTACCTATCACGGACCCGATGCCGTAGGGCACACACCTATTCTCCTTGCAACCTGCTCTTGCAGAAGACAGCACATATATGACTTATTGCTTAGTCACTATTTCTTTTTAAGTAAGTACATATATGACTTATTGCTTATAGTCACTATTTCTTTTTAAGTAAGTACATATGAGACATATTCCAAGCCATATTTTTTTTCAAGGCACTAGCTTTTTCTCTCAGTTTTATTATCAATACAGATTTTATGCAAAATTTGACAATATCCTGAGTTACTTTACAATTAATTTAAATATTTTAGTTTTGTTTTATTATTTTTATAAAACTGTAATATCAGTATAGATATAGGTAATTCAGTACTAATTGTAATATCTTAACATACTATGAAGGTTAGGATAAGTTGTGGTTTTCTATTAAGCTTTTCAGTGTAAACTCAAATATTCACAATAAATTAGTATGTCACATATGCACTTATGCATAAGCAAGATATTGACTATAAACAAGTGCGAGAACGGGTTGCTCCATGGATATAGTAGTATCGCTCTACCCAAGCATACCACAGAGGAGGCAGCCAAACTAGTGGCGAGTTTTCTTCAATCGAACCCGGGATCCCCAAGTGTGAGTGGAGGCACAATAACAGTTGTACGTTGACACCTCAACAACATTCACTCAAACACAAAAGTATGTTGGAATGTGTTGTGATGTGTTGGTTTGTATGGTGGGGAAGGGAACTTAAAGCACTCTACACTCTTCTTCACAAGACAATACAATAACACACATGCAGAAAGTCATTGTGTTTACCACACCATTGCTGGAAAGTCAGGGCTTAGAGCTGAAGCTCGACCATATATGGTGGATTTATAATGGTCTGCGTACATATATGGTGGATTTATAATGGTTAGCGAAACAATATTAAGTGGTCGTAATCTATTTTTTATCCGCAATTGTCAATAATGATAATTTATAAGTCGTTAAAATTATTATTGACTATATTAACAAAATGTTTATACTAAACTAATGAGAAATTATAATTTGAAATTGAAAAAAATATAAAGCAAATAAAGTTAATAAAAATTTGCAAAATAATTGCATACAAAATTGCAAAATATAGAAATAAAATAAAAATATTTATTCTGTCCACGCATTATTTAATCTCCTTACAATTTATTATTTATTTATTTATGAGTTTTTGAAAGTCTGCTGTATAGTAGACAATAACAGTGATGACATCATACAAGCAACATTTCTGTGGCAGGTCTGCCTCAGCGGTACGTCATGGGAGCACGTCTCAGTGGCAGGTCTGGCTCAGCGGTACGTCATGGGAGCACGTCTCAGTGGCAGGTCTGGCTCACCGGTACCTCATGGGAGCACGTCTCAGTGGCAGGTCTGCCTCAGCGGTACGTCATGGGAGCACGTCTCAGTGGCAGGTCTGCCTCACCGGTACCTCTTGGGAGCACGTCTCAGTGGCAGGTCTGCCTCACCGGTACCTCATGGGAGCACGTCTCAGTGGCAGGTCTGCCTCAGCGGTACGTCATGGGAGCACGTCTCAGTGGCAGGTCTGCCTCACCGGTATGTCATGGGAGCACGTCTCAGTGGCAGGTCTGCCTCACCGGTACGTCATGGGAGCACGTCTCAGTGGCAGGTCTGCCTCACCGGTACGTCATGGGAGCACGTCTCAGTGGCAGGTCTGCCTCAGCGGTACGTCATGGGAGCACGTCTCAGTGGCAGGTCTGCCTCACCGGTATGTCATGGGAGCACGTCTCAGTGGCAGGTCTGCCTCACCGGTACGTCATGGGAGCACGTCTCAGTGGCAGGTCTGCCTCAGCGGTACGTCATGGGAGCACGTCTCAGTGGCAGGTCTGGCTCACCGATACGTCAAAGGAGCGTCGCGGAGACCCACTTTGACAGCATTTACTGCATAACTAACTGAACAAATGTTTGTTGTTGATTTTGTAGCAAAAGTGCAGAGGTTACAGACCCGCCTCAGACTTTTATGTTTATAATGCAATAACAATATCAGAGGTAATAACAACTATAAGGGAAACAACAGTAACCGGGAATACGACATCAGGGAAGGGAACAACAACCATCCGATACAACAGCAGAAACAGAGCGGAAGAGAACCGGAACCAACGAGACGAGTCCCGGGACCAGAGGAACAACAACCAACCCGACTTAGGGGACTCACAGAACGACGACAGGCACAGGAAAGCGACAGACACAAGGAGTGGCGAGATGGAGGCTTTGCTTTAATGTCCAAAGAGCTTGGAAAGGCTGTTGGAGGAAGAAGGATGGGGCGGTGAAATTCTTGGAAGAGGATCTGGATGTGGGAGAGAGGAGGTTTGAAAGTTCGGTGGCCTGTCCACCGCTGGTTGGCGTATGTTTTTGTTCTTGGCTTGGGGCTTGAGATCTTCTTAAGAGGCAGGAGGCTAGTGGAGAGGCAGTTAAGTGTTATTCTGGTTCAGATGAGGTCTTCTGTTTGGCATGGAAGAGGCTTCGAGATAGAGGGCAGAACAGAAACAGCGAGAGACAAGACAGACAGATGAACGACCAAAACAAACAGTCGTCTTGAAAGTCTCCCTCACCCATTATGAACGATCACTACTGGAGAGAGGACTTATGTTTATGATAGGACCACCCGCGAGAAATAATACGCTTAAAACGATCGAGGACGTATGTACAAACTTGGAAAAAGAGTATCAGCCAAGTTCGGAGCAGCCTCCGACAAAAGGTAAGTTCCCTAAGGCATCCCCGAGAACTAAACTTTCTTCTACAGGTATTTACACCCGGATAGAACGATGGTGCGACCAGCCTAGAGCCTGGTGGGCTTAAAACAGGTGATACTGCAGATAAAACAGGACTTCAAAAGAGACACCAACAGCAGCAATCTCTGCAACTAACCCAAGGAAGAAAGAAACGCCCTTGCAGCGCTGAAGTCCTGATCTGACAACATCATTAAGCAAGCAGACAAGGGAGGCGCAATAATCGTATGGACAAAAGTAAACTACACGAAAGAAATCGAGGTGCACGTAACGGAAGAAATATCATACTGTCCCATCGAGGACCTGGTAGCAGCACTAAGGAACGCGCAAACTAAGAGCGAACGAATTTTCCCTAAACTGTTTGAAAACAGCAGTGAGGGGGCAAGACGCAGCCTAATACAGGCATAAGCAAGGGATTTTTACATAGCCTTTAAATCTGTAGTCTCCCTACATGTGTCTCTATACATATCTCTACCAAAGATACACAAACCTATCAACGCAACAGCTGGAACATACCAGGGTCAGATTCACGAAGGTACTTACGAATGTTTTTCTTTCTTAGCACCTTCGTAGCGGCTACGTCGGTATTCAGGTAGGTACACTAAGAAGGAAAACCTTCGTAAGTTTGCTTCGTCGGCTAAGGTTGCCCTCGACCACTCGTAGCTTTACATAAACTGGATATAACTAAATTTTTCTCTACTACACAACACGGAGGATCGCTTTTAATATACACAAAAGATTTGAGTTGGCGAATCTCGTGAAGAGGAGTCCTTCGAGTTAGTTATATAAGCATTCTCTGCTTGAAACTTGTAGTAAATATGTCTTTAATGATATTAGAATTAGTTTTATAATAGCAAGATATTATACCAGTAGTTAATAAGTAAATAAACACTGGTGAACATGAAATATGAGAGAAGGTGGCTAATGGGAGCATTTACTATCACCAAATGCCCCACTGCACAAATGATGTTAGGTAAGAAGGGTAAAAACTTCAAAAACTTCTCTCATTGAATACTTAAACGTATAATTATGATTGTATGGACAATTATGACCTGTTAAAAAAGAGGGAGAAGTAGGGGGTCCAAGACCTCTTCCTGTTACACAATTTGGCTGTGTACAACAATAAGTAATTTATTTATTTATATACAAAAAGGTACATTGAGTTTGTGAGGATACATAGCATGGTGTTTACATTCTTGTAAAGCCACTAGTACGCGCAGGTCCTTAATCTAACAGGTAATTTTAAGTAGGTAAATTCTAGCAAAATTTATAAAATGATAACAGGTACATTGCAAGAAAAAAAATGAGATAAGAGAGATTAGTAGGTATATAAAAGCACATCAGTACCTCTGATTGCATTGACAGCTTGATTAGTAATTTAACAAAGATTCACTGGCACAATACAGCATTTTGATAGCACATATAAGAAGACAGCAATGATCACAATGGTAAAGTTGTTTGGATTAGGTACATGAAGATTGGGGGATTGGGAAGTACTAGATACAGTGCAGTTTTAAAGCACAAGGTAGGAAACTATCTAGATGCAATTAGCCACTTTTTGTTTCTGTTTTTCAATGAAGCAAATATAGAGTAAATATAGTCAAATATAGGAAGGAAAATATAGGAAATATATGAATAAAACTGAGGCAAATATAGAATTTTGAAGAAAGCACAAGGTAGGAAACTATGTAGATGAAATTAGGTACTTTTCGGTTTTGTTTTTGAATGAGGCAAAAGTTGGACAGCTTTTCAACTCATTAGGGAGTGAGTGCCATAGACTAGGTCCCTTTATTTGCATAATGTTTACACAGATTAAGTTTGACTCTGGGGATATCAAAGCTGTAAAAATATTGATGCAGTTATTTAAATAAAAAATAAAATGAAAGAAATATTACTGGTTTATTTTTATTTTATCTTTTTGTACTGTACAGTGCATCCATAGAAGTAAACAAATTATGACATAATGCACAATTTAATGAATGGATCAAACGAAATATGACTATTAAATATCAACATGAAATCTTAATGATCCATGGTTAACATGATTTAATAAGGATAATACTGGTAATAATACAAGCTATAATTTAACATCTTTATTACTGATTTTTTGTATTAAGAAACTTAGGTATACACAGCAATGCGCTGCTTCCCTATTTCATCTGGAAGATTTCAGTGTGGATAAAAAACTAGCTATAAGTTCATCTAATACTCCCATCTCACAGGATGGTTAGGCATACATGGAATCAAGGGAGAAAATACCAGCCTCAATACAAAAAACAACTCAACTCTGACTAAACAACAACTTCACGATTTTCACAAGAGGTAAGCACTGAATCATGGAAACATATTATAATTACTCTTAAGAGTTTCTACAAGACTCCTCTCAAACAATGTATTTTTTAACATGCTTAGGTATACACAGCAATATGTGGCTTCCCTATTCTGTATGAAGGACCACACAATGTAGATCAAAACCAAGCTACAAGCTCATCCAACATCCCCACCTCACAGGATGGCCAGTCATACATGGAATCAGGAAAGAACAAAATACAAACAACAGGGATAAGAGCCTTGTTGGACGTAGAATCACTGTTTACCAACGTACCTGTGGATGAAACAATCGGGATGATAGCGGACACAGTGTATCGTGATCCGGCCTGTACTCCTCTTGACATACCAGAAAACATTCTAAGGAAACTACTCCAAGCTTGTACTAAAGAGGCACCCTTCTTGAGCCCGGATAGGCACATGTATAAGCAAGTAGATGGGGTCGCCATGGGTTCTCCCCTAGGTGTCCTGTTTGCAAACTTCTACATGGGTACCATCGAACAAAAGGTCTTAGTCGACTTGAGCTTGAAACCGGCCATATACTGCAGGTATGTTGACGACATTTTTACACAGGTACCTGATGTCAGACATCTGCAGGAGCTGGTGGAAGCATTTGAGCGGAATTCTGTGTTGCGTTTCACTTACGAGATGGAGAAGGATGGGAAGCTGCCCTTTCTAGATGTAACAGTCATGGAAAGGAGCGGAGGTTTCCACACTGCAGTCTACACTAAGGAAACAAACATAGGAATGTGCCTCAATGCCAACAGTGACTGCCCAGACAGGTACAAGAGGAGTGTTGTTAACGCTTATGTCGACCGTGCTCTCAGCCACAGCTCAGGATGGAAGCAAGTCGATGAAGAACTCTGTAGGGTAAGGCAGGTCCTAGTCAACAACGGCTTCTCTAATGGTTTCATTGAAGACATCATAAGAAGGAAGGTGAAACGCCATGCAACCTCTGAAGAGACAACTATCACAACACCTGTACCCCCTATTAGACTATTTTACAGGAACTTCTTTTCCACAGCTCATAAAACGGAGGAAAGGGTCTTGAAAGATATTGTTAAAACTTTCGCGCTCCGTGGAAACTCGCAGTTGACAGGGGGATAGTGGCCCCTCCGTGCGGGTAAGCGCGCGGTGACACCCAAATGTGTATACTCGTTCCAGCTTTCTCACCTTAATTCTCGTGCTACGTCGCTCGTTTTGGTATCATTGTGTTCGCAAATAAATTCTCTACAGGTGTGTATAAATATAATGTCCAAAAGCCTAGCGTGACTCCCAACAGCAAAGCGTAAAGTCGGCAAAAACGCACAAAATCAGTAACATGTGCATTCTTGTTCCATTTTTTTACCTTAATTCTTGTGCTACGTCGCTCGTTTTGGTATCATTGTGTTCGCAATTAAATTCCCTACAGATGTGTATGAATGAAATGTACAAAAGGCTGGAGTGCCTCCCCGCAGAAAAGCCTAAAGTTACCTCTGAACGAGCACCATTTTGTACACTGCAACCTAATGTTCAACTCGTTCAATTTGATAACATCAAATTTCGTGCTACGTCGCTGGTTTTGGTATCAAATTGTTCGCAATAAAAAGGCGAGTATTTTAAAACTAGTCCCAAAATAATAGAGCAATAACTGGATTTTTAACAAATATTTTAATTCTGGACGCTCATCATCACAAATTTATTTATATCTTTCCAGTGTTCTGACATAAATATTTGTGTTACTTCTATCATTTTGGTATCAAATTGTTCGCAATAAAAATGCGCGCATTTTAAAACTAGTCCCAAGATAATAGGACAATAAATAGAATTTTAACAAATATTTTAATATTCGGACCATAGGCCTATTTATAATATTTCAAGTGTTTGGACATCAAGTTTCATGTTATATCTTTGATTTTGGTATCAAATTGTGTGCAATCTAAAGGCGCTTATTTTAAAACCACTACCAGATTGATCTGATAAAATTTAAATTTTTAAAAAATATTTTAATGAGTGACTCAGTACTGCGTCGTTGGAACACATTCAGTAGAAAAATGAGTGACTTAATAGTCAGTCTGTGGAACCTCAAAGTGTAGAAACGTTATCCCTACAGACAAAAATCAGAAAATACAAATGACGATTTACTATAAAACCAAGAAAACTGCCAACCTACTCATGAGAAACTCTCCAGACACAAAGCAGAACGCTTTAAAAGAGACCAATGTCGTCTATGCCTTCGAATGCCCACTTGGGGACTGTAAGCCTCAAAGAACTTAGTATATAGGCAAGACAACAACATCTCTTTCCAGGCGATTAACGATGCATAAGCAACAGGGCTCCATTAAGGAACATATAATCTCTTCCCACATCCAGACCATCACCAGAGAAGTCTTAACAAAAAACACAGAAATCATCGATAGAAACAGCGATAGCAGGCGGCTTGATATCTGCGAGGCACTACACATTAAGAAGTCAACACCAGCAATCAACAGCCAATTAATGCACAACTATATTCTACCCACTTCAAGACTCCGCACCAATATAGAAGCATCAAGAAATATGGGCCAATAGGCCCTTTGCATTTACTTCCATTCTTCCCCTTTAACTTTACCCAATATTACAACATATTTCGTGTTCTATCTTGTGTTGAAAATTTGTTTTCACCTCATCCAAAACTGTCATAACATATCACCTCACCCAAATGCAGGTATATAAAATGAAAAGCCATTTGAATTATACTTTATAGGCAAATTTATAGTTTGAATTTAGTTGAGAGACGGCACCACTCCTGTGCCAGGTAAGTTCACTACGGGCTCACCATAGCCCGTGCTACTTTGAACCTGTTCCGAGTAGCTGAATCTATAACAACAACAGAATTATAGTTACGGGCTATTCATGCCCGTGCCACCTCTTGGGTGGCTTAATCTTTATCATCTTGAATTATAGCATAGTAATTTTTTTTAGTGTTTGCAGGTTATAGTTGTGTGTGTGGAAACTAAAGTCTTTGAAAATGTAATAAGTTATTACGAATCGCGTTCAAGTGTCGCGTCAGACTTGAAATAAAAATGAATTTTGGAGAACTGATTTTTCAATTACCATCGACAGTGAAAAGAACCAAAAGAAATATTGAGAAAATTCGTATTAGAATTATTAATATATATATATATATATATATATATATATATATATATATATATATATATATATATATATATATATATATATATATATATATATATATATATATATATATATATATATATATATATATATATATATATATATATATATATATATATATATATATATATATATATACATATACTGTATACCAAAAAATACTAATATATATATACATATATATACTAGTATATTTTGGTAGCAGTCTTTCCTGTAGACATATATTATTAAATATGACCGAAAAAGTAAGATTAATAATTCTAACTCGAATTTTCTCTATCTTTCTTATGTTTCTTTTCACTGTTGAGGGTAATTCAAAGATCAATTCTCCAAAATTCATTTTTATTTCTAGTCTGACGCGACACTTGAGCGCGTTTCGTAAAACTTATTACATTTTCAAAGACTTTAGTTTACAAACACACAACTGAAACTGAATACATCTTCGAGGTTTATATCTACATTTGGGTGAGGTGGATGAGGTGAAAAACGAACTTTCAACAATGGGTATTCAATGGGTATTAAATTCCAACACAAGACAAAACACGAAACAATGGGTATTGAATAGGTATTAAATTCAGACACAAGACAGAACACGAAACAATGGGTATTCAATGGAAGTAATTGTAGAAAGCCTATTGGTCCAAATTTCTTGATGCTTCTATATTGGAGCGGAGTCTTGAAGTGGGTAGAATATAGTTGTGCATTAATTGGCTGTTGATTGCTGGTGTTGACTTTTTGATATGTAGTGCCTCGCAGACGTCAAGCCGCCTGCTATCGCTGTATCTGTCGATGATTTCTGTGTTGTTTGCTAAGATTTCTCTGGTGATGGTTTGTTTGTGGGAAGAGATTATATGTTCCTTAATGGAGCCCTGTTGCTTATGCATTGTTAAACGCCTGGAAAGAGATGTTGTTGTCTTGCCTATATACTGGGTTTTTTGGAGCTTACAGTCCCCAAGAGGGCATTCGAAGGCATAGACGACGTTGGTCTCTTTTAAAGCGTTCTGCTTTGTCTCTGGAGAGTTTCTCATGAGTAGGCTGGCCGTTTTTCTGGTTTTATAGTAAATCGTCAGTTGTATCTTTTGATTTTTGTCTGTAGAGATAACGTTTCTACTGACAATATCTTTCAGGACCCTTTCCTCCGTTTTATGGGCTGTGGAAAAGAAGTTCCTGTAAAATAGTCTAATAGGGGGTATAGGTGTTCTTTTCTTTTCTTTTCCACAGCTCCAAAAAAAACAGTATATAGGCAAGACAACAACATCTCTTTCCAGGCGTTTAACAATGCATAAGCAACAGGGCTCCATTAAGCCACCCAAAAGGTGCCACGGGCACGAATAGCCCGTAAGTGGTGGCCCTTTTGAGCCATTACCAGTATCAAGAGCTGATATTGGAGATCTGTGGAGGTGCGACTGCACCCTGCGTGACGGCCACTGGATACTTACTGTTTCTCTCTTATAAGGTCTAACTGACACAGATGTCAAAGGTCTGGAAAGATTATATATTTGTTAAGCTGTGGAGTAGAGTTGGTTTTCCAGTTAGTGAACTACAACAGCGAACACTGTATAATGTATGATGTATGGAGTTGTGAAGGAAGGAGAAACTCCTCTTAATTATTGTGGAGGGTGCTAGCAGAGTTAAGTGAACGGAGGAGGGTATATAACAGTTAGCCCTCTACTGGGTACACTCATAAATTGGTAAGTAAGCCGTCATATACTTGAAAGAAAACGTATCTATTCTCTACTATCCCGCCTGGGGATCGAACCCAGGTTCCGCGAGTGTGAGTGGAGAAGGTATAGCCACAGTAACACTTGTACGTTAACACCTTAACAACATTTACTCAAACACAAAATAATGTTGGGCTTTGTTGTGATGGGTTGTTTTATATGGATTAGGAAGGAACGTTTACATTCAACTTCAAACGACAATGCAATAACACACATCCAGGAAGACATTGTGTTTACCATACCATTGCTGGAAAGTGGGGGCTTAGAGTTGAAGTTCGACCCTGTGTGATAGACTAATAATGGTCCGCGAAAACGTATTAAACGCCGTAAGCTTCTCTCAGCCGCATTTATCAATAATAATTATTTATAAGTCATTTAAATTATAAGTGTCTATATTAAAATGAATATTTTATAAAAACTTTTGAGAAAATTATAAGTTATATTTTATAAAATTAAGAAAGCTAAATTTATGTAAAATTAGCAAAATAATTGCATAGAAATCTGTAAAATATACAAATTAAATAATATAATTTATGTTGGTTTCGCGTTGCATTCGTGTTATTCACATATTGTAATTTATTAGTGAATTAATTTTTATAAGTCTGCTACAAAGCAGACAATTAAAAGGAAATAACAATACTGATGTCAATTATGCAACGTCGTCAGGTCTGATTCACCGGTACGCCATGTGAGCACGGGTCTTCTTGATGGTAGGGACAGTTTGCATGAAATATTTATCCTCCTGATGACTGCGCGACTCCAAATATTGGAAAACGCTTTTATGTTGAGAATGATAAAGAGTTTCAAAAGTGTTTGTTGTGTTGTATTGTAGATAGAGGAGCGGCGACTAAAACAGAGGTGTGTTAGAGGAAGACTTGCTGCACTGTAGGGCGGGGTGTTGTGTTTATGGCGTCAGCTGATCCTTGGTGCTGCGGCGAAGCAGTTTTTCTACGTTTGGCTGATGGTGGCGCCAGGTATAAATGTGGCGCGGGTCAGATGTGACCCAATTTATTGGTCGACTGGAGATATTTAGCCAGTGCTCTGATTATTTGATATTTTTCCAGTAACGAGTGGTCACTCGTTACAGGAAAAAACTCGTTACACTGACCACTCGTTACTAGTGTAACGAGTGGTCAGTGGTCTCCTCCTAATATATGTTCGATGGTATAGGGTATTTTGAGTGCGACAAATACTTGTTTGAAGTTTACTCTGGCACTATGATGGAAACAGTGAAGGAGATGGTGTTCGATTGTTTTTGGCCCCTGACATTGAATTGAAATTGAAATTGAAATAAGTTTATTGAGGTAAAATACACACAAAGGGATGAGGTAGCTCAAGCTATTCTCACCCCATTCAGTACAACGTGTTAATATATACATAGACACACATCACAAATAAACATATTACCAAACATTCTGAGAGGTAAACATATACATTTCCTCCCTCACAAGTAGTATGGTATCAGACGTACACACAAATACTTTTATGACCTAGGTATACTGTATAGACAATTTGCAAGACACCTGCAGATAATTCAACAAAATATTACAATCTTGGTGCAAAATTCTTATATCTCTCAAGAATATCATCAACCTTTCCGTTGTGACACATTCAGACTATTTGTTCAGGAACAGTCCTTATCTCAGTGTTTCTATATACATTAATCAACGGACAATCAAGAATATAATGGGCAAGGGTGTGAGACCTTAACATACCACATAGTTTACACTTCGTGTCATTATCATGAACATCTATCCCATATTCCCAGTAATATTTGTACCCAAGCCTGAGCCGCATGTACACAGAGTCACTCCAAGCATTTCTCCTTTTACCATAAGTGAAATGGGTGTTTTCACTCACATACATGTAGTGTTGCATGGTTTGACTTCTCTCATACATTATCTCTCTCCTCTCCACTCCCGCCTGTGCCTGAATATTTCTGATTTTGCTTCTTATTTGTCTCATTGTGAATTCACATTCAATGTCAACTTGTGGTTTTGATGTGGCACGTTTGGCCAAGTCATCCGCCACCTCGTTGAGCACTATTCCAACATGAGATGGAATCCACATGAATTTCACACTATAACCTTTCAGCTGTATCTCAGTTATTCTTCTCTTACAGTCCTCCACTATAGACATGAAGACTGGGTTTCGACTGTTTAAGGACTCCAGTGCTCCTCGGCTATCGACAAATACAAAAACATTTTTGTCGTCATGACGTACTTCCTCCAAACACGCCAGAATGGCCTGCAGTTCAGCTTGTGTGGATGATATATAATTACTAAGCCGGAGTTCAATTATCCTGTCCACAGTCCCAAACTCCGTATAATCCCTTATTAGGACACCACACCCTGCCCTGCCATCCTCCGCCACCGACCCGTCGCAATATACATGTAAACTGTTGCCTCTTGGTAACCGAGATATCATGCTTCCATACAAACACCGTAATTGTCCCGGTTCATGATGAATCTTTTTCACCTTGAGGGGTACAATTTCGACGTCTATTTTCTGTACTTTCCAGGGAGCAGACATATTACACTGTCGAGAGGGTTTACAGCAGTCAAGTACGTCGTATTCCCTGAGGTCATGAGCTAATCCTCTCGTATAGCGTGTCTCCCTCAGTTTCCTGGAAGTGTGTACGTCACTCAAGCAGGTCTGAACGCTCTCAAACAGCTTATCCCCTCCTTTTCTCCGCATGAAACGAATAGATACTCTAGTGTTAATGTCACGGACTCTATCACACACACTCTGTAAATTTAATTCCATTCTCATTATTTCAATCATTGCATTTCTTTGACATCCAAGAATAATCCTCATAGCCTCGTTCTGTATCAGCTCTATTTTTTGAATTCTGCCTTGGCCTGTGTAAGACAATACGGGTGCTGCGTAGTCTATCAGGGATCGAACAGTGCTTATGCATAACATCCGCAAGATAGGTACCCCAACACCTTTACCAGAAAAAGCCAGTGCTTTTAGAGGATGCAGACGGGCTTTACATAAGGTGCTGATATGATTTATTTCAGCATTTTTACTCTCACATGTGTATCCAACATACATGCCCAGATACTTGTACTTCTGTACACGGCTCAGTTCCACACCATTTAGAGTAAGTGTTATATTTCTTCGTTTCCTATACTCGTATTTGGTTTTATCTGCATTTATAACTAAGCCTAACTTGTGACAGGTTGTACCAAGTATGTTAAGAGCATCTTGAATTTTGTTCCCAGAAGTGCCTTGTATAAGAATGTCATCAGCATATATGATCGTCGTGACCCCTGGAGGATACATCTCTGATGCTAATCTGTTCATTAATACATTGAATAAGGTGGGACTTAATACTCCCCCTTGTGGGGTACCTAACTGAAACCTCCGTTCCTCAGACATGTATCCCTGGTAATACACCTGACCTTTTCTGCCTTGTAGATAATCCCTTATCCAGTGTAGCAATCTCCCTGTTATTCCCAGATTGGCTAATTCGTATAAGATTACTTCCCCATTGGCTTTATCAAATGCTCCTTGTAGATCAACAAAAACTCTACAATTGTCATCCACATTAGACAAACACTTTAAGAGACAATCCGCAGTACTTTTGCCTTTGATAAAACCAAAGAGATTACTGGACATGTTATCACCTACAAGGTAGAGTAGCCTATTTAACAAAATCCTTTCCATCATTTTACAAAAGCAGGATGTTAAGGAGACAGGTCTGTAGCCTCCGTTTGACTTAGGGATAGGAATGATGACAGCCTCTTTCCATTTTCTTGGTAACTTTCCCTCTCTATAACTCATATTAAACAAATCAAGTAAGGGATTAGGTTTCATACCGGCTAAATAATTAAGTATGTCATACGTTACTCCATCTTTTCCCGGAGCAGTGGAGCTGCCACTTTTTATAGCATCCAGTAGCTCATCGTGGGTTATCTCAGTGCATGTTATAGATCTTGTATTTAAGGCACATAAAGTTACTCCATTTCTAATATTTTCCCATGACTCAATGGTGACTTTCGTGTCTGCAGGTAAGGACTCCATACCAGCAGCACTTGCCCATTTATCTACTAACTCATTAGCAACTTTCCCTATCTCTGAGTGAGCAATGAATTTGGTCTTACAACCCCTGATTTTGTTTACTGCTCTCCATATGTCTTTAAGGTTCTTAGTATTACCAATGGACTGAGCAAATTCTTGCCAGTATCTGTCCCGCGCCTCCTTCCTCACCTGACTGCATTCCCTAGCCACTTCCAACATTGTATTTTTCTCTTCATCCCTCATTCCATTTTTTAACCATGCTTTATGCGCACTCCGTAGCATTCTCTCCCATCCCTTGACTTGCTGATCATTGGAATATTTAAATTTCTTAGGTCCGTGCGTCTTGCTTCCCCTGCCCCCGTTATTTTCCCTCTGTACTAATTTCTCTATGTTCTCGACCATGTCCTCGTAAAAAGTATCAACGCAGAGCGGCGTGTAATGTTGATACCAATCTCCCATATTTTGAATAAAATAATTTTTCATATCTTTATTAATATTTAGCCTTTTCCTTTGAAAGTGGACTTGTTTTTTCCCCAGTGGTAATTCAACGTTCAAGGCAAAGTGGTCACTAAGTAGTTCCCGAACAACCCGAGCCTCCCCCATAATCCCCTGAGAGTTTAAAACGCAGGCATAGTCAAGCCGTCCTCCCCTGATGTGAGTTGGTTCATTGTTTCCCAAGAGACAGGTATCTGGATGATCTTGTAGAAACTGTAACCACTTGACCCCATTAGCATTAATACTACCCACTGTCCCAAGGCTTGTGTGCCGAGCATTAAGGTCCCCAATGACCAGTGAAGGATTAGTATAAATGCAGTCAGGTAAATAGTTAGCGTCGAAGCAGTTCCTGGATACATACAAATTAACTACAATAAATTCCCCTTCCCTTAATGATAATTTAACACAGACACTCTCTATACCTTGCGTTTTTGATGGCGGTTCTACTAACTCTGCTGGTATGGAGTTCTTAACATAAATCGACGTGCCTCTGATGTTATTTGCAGCGAAGAGGTGAAACCCTTTATAGCCATTTAATTTCAATAATCCTTCATTCCTATCCCCTGTCTCTTGGAGAGCTACAACATCAATATCATTTCCCATCACATAACAATGAACATCTGTAACCCTGTTTCTTAAACCATTAACATTCCATGACAACACTTTCAGTCTAGGGTGATCCATTATTAATCAATTCACTGCCTAAGTCATCCCCAATAAGTTCACTAAATGATAGCCATACCTTGTATAACATCTCCCACCTCCTCCCAAGTTCACCAGTAAAAGCGACATTGCGATTCTCAAGAGATTTTTTCAGTCCTGTGACGTCCATTATTGGCCCAAATGATTCTTTCATTTTATGTGTAATTATAGGGGTTCTTCCTTTCCCTACGACTATCATCATTCACACACACTTCACTTTCCTTCATTTCATCACTCAATATTTCATTTTTGTCCTCAACCACTATATCCTGACTATCCTTCACCGTTTTGTGATTTTCCTTGACCTCCTGAACGTTTAATCTAGCCTCGATGGACTCGATTCTCTGCCCCAGATTTTGGAGGAACTCACCAACTTTTTTAAGTTCAGCCCACACTTCCTTGACCATATTATTATGACCCTCTTTCTGAGCCACAGTAGCCACTTCACTCACCGTTACACTGTCACTGCCGGAGTCCTGAGTGGTGGCGTGGCTGCTTGTTGCTGGAGCCTGCCTAAGTAAAGGTGACTCCTTTACCCACGCATTCGTCCGGTTCACTGGCACTGTTTGGGGCAGACTGTTTTGCTGTGCTCCCGGTGTCTGGGTAAGAGCTCTTGCTTGCTCTGTAACATTCACCGGCCGGAGAACAGCCATACTCGGCCTCTTGCTACACACAGCCGAGCTCGCATTGTGAACACCTCCACAGTTGCAGCATCTGGGAACTATTTTCTCACCCAGATTCAGTCTGTTTCTACACACAGTAGAGAGGTGAGACTTTCCGCAGAAACGACATCGTGGATCATTTTGACAGCTCCAGGATTTATGCCCCCATCTGCAGCATTTCAGGCATATTATGGGCTCATCCACATACTTTGCTACATGCCTGTAGCCAGCCCCGGTGATGAACACCTTCTCGGGTACGTCACCTCTCACTAGAGCCACCACCTGACTCCTAGCTTCACCTTTAATAAGGTGACGCTTGGCCCACACAAATCGTTGGTCGTCGAGTATAAACTCGGGGTCCAGAATCTGAGGGTATTTATAGATAATTACCTTCGTCAGCTTCTCGTTCCCCTCCGGTATTTCCATAAGAATTCCATCATATCCTTGCTGGCTAAGAAACGTCACTGCCTCCATAGAACCTACCGTTAAGTAAGGTCTGTTTACACCTTCCTTCAGCAGGGGCTCGAACTTGCGGTGTTCTCTTCCGAGTTTGACGGTCCACAGCAGCTTCTGATGATAGGCCAGCGTGCATGAGGCAGGGAAGAGAAGCCTCCATCTCCGCTGATACTCACCTTCCTGACATCGTTCCGTCCGTTTGTCTGCATCAGTCTCGGCGTCGTTCTTCATTCTCTTATCGTTTCCGTTAAGTGTACCATTACTGTCCACACTACGCCTTGCCTCCTGTCTTCTTCGTTTCTTCTTATTCCTTGTCAGAACTTCTAGATACTCGCCCTCCTCGTCTGACTGGCTGCTTTCAGAGTCCATGTTAATAACGCCGTGAGAAGTAGCCAGTTCTTCTGGTGACTGAGTCTCCATCTCAGTACCCAGCATGGGGGGAGGGGGGGGGGAAGGTGCGGAGCAGGTATCTTGACCCGACCGCGTCCCAGGTAAGACTGGGCCCCTGACAGTGGCTGCAGAGTTCGTTAATGTTTGTTCTGTATTTAGAGCTGTGTGCTGCCACTTTGGTGTGTCCCTATTTGGGTTTCGCTGCGTCAGGGGTTGGTGTTGGGTGGGATCTTAATGCATTGAGTTTAAACTTTTGTTCAGTTCCTTTAGGTTATTTGGTGAATTTTGGGAGCTGGTTGCGTTGTACGCGCCTCCTGCATACTTCTGGATTCGGGGTCGACCGGGCCGCGGGGACACTAAGCCCCGGAAGCACCTCAAGGTAAGGTGGGGATCCTGCGGACCCTTTGTCGACACCCTGGGTTTGTCTCTTTTGTGTCGGGGCGTATATCGGGCTTTGTTTTGTCGTGAATGCCCTCTGGTCGAGAGTCTCTACCCGTGCTGAGATTGGGGGGAGATTTGGTCAGTTTTGGGGTGTTTCTGCAGGGGCGACTGCGATTTACCTGGAGATTGTTGCGGGGGGGGGGGGGAAGGGCTTTTCTGGCGGACTTTTGTAGTTGGTTTACGGATGCGTATATTCGGGGATATGCTCTGGGACCGGTGGCGAGGTTAGGGTGGGTGGTTGGGGAGGGGGGTGCTTGCGTCTGAGCAAGTTTAAGGGGTGCTTGCTTGGCCTGGGGTGTGGGCTTATTGGGTTTGGGTTGATGGTGAAGATGTTGTTGTTATAGATTCAGCTACTCCGAACAAGCTCCAAGTAGCACGGGCTATGGTGAGCCCGTAACTTACCTGGCACATGAGCTGGGCAAGTAGAACGGGCTATGGTGAGCCCGTGGTGGATTTACTTGGCACAGGAGCGGTGCGGGGCGACGGGAGACATCTCCCGTTACGCAGGGTGCAGTCGCACCTCCACAGATCTCCAGTATCAGCTCTTGATACTGGTAATGGTTCAAAAGGGCCACCACTTACGGGCTATTCATGCCCGTGCCACCTCTTGAGTGGCTTCATCTTTATCTATCGGTGCGTAATGAATCTTGATGGTGATTGATAAAGATTAAGCCACCCAAGAGGTGGCACGGGCATGAATAGCCCGTAAGTGGTACAATTTTTTTCAGTATTCTGAGGTTGCATTTAATCGTCAAGCTGTTATCGCGGGAGAGGATACTGCTTCACAGTCTTAATGAGGGTGTCCAGCTGCTGGACACCTTTGTTGACCAGGAGAGTGGCTGTGTTGATGGCTTCAGGGCAAGATGGCGAAGATTGATTGATTGATGAAGATTAAGCCACCCAAAAGGTGGCACGGGCATGAATAGCCCGTAAGTGGTGGCCCTTTTGAGCCATTACCAGTATCAATAGATGATACTGGAGATCTGTGGAGGTGCGACTGCACCCTGCGTGACGGGAGATGTCTCCCGTGGTGAAGAGGAGATTGATTGATGATTGATGAGAGGCACGGGCATGAATAGCCCGTAAGTGGTGGCCCTTTTGAGCCATTACCAGTATCAAGAGCTGATACTGGAGATCTGTGGAGGTGCGACTGCGCCCAGCGTGACGGGAGATGTCTCCCGGACCAAATGGTGACCAGATGGTAAAGATGGTGAAGATTGATAGATTGATAAAGATTAAGCCACCCAAAAGGTGGCACGGGCATGAATAGCCCGTAAGTGGTGGCCCTTTTGAGCCATTACCAGTATCAAGAGCTGATACTGGAGATCTGTGGAGGTGCGACTGCACCCTGCGTGACGGGAGATGTCTCCCGTGAAGATGGTGAAGGTGGGGTCTCCTTTTTTTATTGTCTCCCCCTCACCCTCCTTCTGGCCTCTTCGGCGGTTGGTGGTGTGGGATATGTGAGTGTTTTGTTCTTGTGCTGCTCCCGGTGTGTGCGTGAGCTGTTCTTCCCGGTTCCCGAGTATTCCAGTGGGTGTGGTTGTGTGTGCCTGTATATGGGTGTGGGTTCCATTTTCCGGCTCCTACGCATGCCGGTGTTTCTGTATTTCCAGACCATTCAGGCTTGTTTGCATTTGTGTTCCTCACGTGTGCCCCAAAGAATGAGGTGATTTGATAAAATGCTATGCCCAAGATTATCATCCGAGTGCCGGCGGGAAAGTGGTTCAAATAGCTTCGGCTATCACTTCCTTATTGTCCGGTCGTGATGGTCAAGCGGATTAAGGCGTCCCTGTACATACCAGTTGCGTTGCTCCTGGCAGTATGGGTTCGAGTCACTTCTGGGGTGTGAGTTTTCAGTTGTATATAGTCCTGGGGACCATTCAGGCTTGTTTGCATTTGTGTTCCTCACGTGTGCCCCAAAGAATGAGGTGATTTGATAAAATGCTATGCCCAAGATTACCATCCGAGTGCCGGCGGGGAAGTGGTTCAAATAGCTTCGGCTATCACTTCCTTATTGTCCGGTCGTGATGGTCAAGCGGATTAAGGCGTCCCTGTACATACCAGTTGCGTTGCTCCTGGCAGTATGGGTTCGAGTCACTTCTGGGGTGTGAGTTTTCAGTTATATATATATATATATATATATATATATATATATATATATATATATATATATATATATATATATATATATATATATATATTTATATATATATATATATATATATATATTTATATATATATATATATATATATATATATATATATATATATATATATATATATATATATATATATATATTATTAAATATGACCGAAAAAGTAAGATTAATAATTCTAACACGAATTTTCTCAATCTTTCGTACATTTCTTTTCACTGTTGGAGGTAAATCAAAAATCAATTCTCCAAAATTCATTTTTATTTCTAGTCTGAGGCGACACGAGCGCGTTTCGTAAAACTTATTACATTTTCAAAGACTTTAGTTCACAAATACACAACTGAATAGAACTTACGCATCTCCGATTTTATATCTACATTTGAGTGAGGTGGAAGGGGTGATGTGGCATTAACACAAGACAGAACAAGGGGTGGTATTAATAGGGTATTAATTTCATCAACACAAGACAGAACAGGAGGTGGTATTAATAGGGTATTAATTTCATCAACACAAGACAGAACACGAAACAATGGGTATTGAATAGAAGTGTTTGTAGAAAGCCTATTGGTCCATATTTCTTGATGCTTCTATATTGGAGCGGAGTCTTGAGGTGGGTAGAATATAGTTGTGCATTAATTGGCTGTTGATTGCTGGTGTTGACTTCTTGATGTGTAGTGCCTCGCAAACGTCAAGCCGCCTGCTATCGCTGTATCTATCGATGATTTCTGTGTTGTTTACTAGGATTTCTCTGGCGATGGTTTGGTTGTGGGAAGAGATTATATGTTCCTTAATGGAGCCCTGTTGCTTATGCATCGTTAAACGCCTAGAAAGAGATGTTGTTGTCTTGCCTATATACTGGGTTTTTTGGAGCTTACAGTCCCCAAGAGGGCATTTGAAGGCATAGACGACGTTAGTCTCTTTTAAAGCGTTCTGTTTTGTGTCTGGAGAGTTTCTCATGAGTAGGCTGGCCGTTTTTCTGGTTTTATAGTAAATCGTCAGTTGTATCCTCTGATTTCTGTCTGTAGGGATAACGTTTCTATTAACAATATCTTTCAGGACCCTTTCCTCCGTTTTATGAGCTGTGGAAAAGAAGTTCCTGTACAATAGTCTAATAGGGGGTATAGGTGTTGTGTTAGTTGTCTCTTCAGAGGTTGCATGGCGTTTCACTTTCCTTCTTATGATGTCTTCGACGAAACCATTGGAGAAGCCGTTGTTGACTAGGACCTGCCTTACCCTACAGAGTTCTTCGTCGACTTGCTTCCATTCTGAGCTGTGGCTGAGAGCACGGTCGACATATGCGTTAACAACGCATATGTCAACGCATATACTTTTTCGGTCATATTTATTAATATATGTCTAGAGGAAAGACTGCTACCAAAATATACTAATATATATATATATATATATATATATATATATATATATATATATATATATATATATATATATATATATATATATACATATATATATATATATATATATATATATATATATATATATATATATGTCGTACCTAGTAGCCAGAACGCACTTTTCAACCTACTATGCAAGGCCCGATTTGCCTAATAAGCCAAGTTTTCATGAATTAATTGTTTTTCGACTACCTAACCTACCTAACCTAACCTAACCTGACTTTTTCGGCTACCTAACCTAACCTAACCTATAAAGATAGGTTAGGTTAGGTTAGGTAGGGTTGGTTAGGTTCGGTCATATATCTACGTTAATTTTAACTCCAATAACAAAAATTGGCCTCATACATAATGAAATGGGTAGCTTTATCATTTCATAAGAAAAAAATTAGAGAAAATATATTAATTCAGGAAAACTTGGCTTATTAGGCAAATCGGGCCTTGCATAGTAGGCCGAGAAGTGCATTCTGGCTACTAGGTACGACATATATATATATATATATTTATATATATTATATATATATATATTGTTTAGTCAGCAGTCTTTTATTATATTTATATTTTATGTATAAGGAGACAATTATCAAGCAGTGTTTCATAAGAGATTAACACAAGAGCCACCAGACGGCTTCAGGTTACACCAGGAGGTGTACCCGCCACTCGGTGTATACACTCACAGTTTACTTTAGTCCTGGACTATTACCAGTGTGACGATAATCTCTTTCAAGAGTGATTGAGCCTGCTCTTCCCTACATCATTACGTCGTACAAGTACAAGATACTATATAGAAGATACATCCACCAGTATCGCCAAACGTTTTGCCCAGGAAGCAAATCGTACCATGCACACCCCGACACCTGCTACAGCCGCCGTAACCAGCAAACTGCTTATCCTCCGCCTGCCTGTTGCTGATTGGCTGGTGTCCCGCCGCACCTGCACTCACCACCAGCACCGAGAGTCGACGTCTGGGCAGCAGCACGCCAGACTCGTCAGAATATCTTTGTGCTCCTTGGAGTTGACATCTCTCGCTAGTAGACTAAGCCTTGGCTTTCGTGTACTAAGGGAGGTGGCAGCTTGAAGCCAGTATTCCAGCACCGCACATATTAATTTATATTGCTATCACTAATTTTGCATTCTTGTCTTAGAGTAACTTTTCATTGCCAGTTATTATTCATGTTATTTTGTTTGTTGACCAGTGTTGAATTTTATGAGATTGTCTTTATTCATGTCTTGTTTTCTAGAGTAATTAAAGTTTCATTGTTTATATACTTGTGTTTTGTGTGTCTTCCCATTACCTTACCACAGACGAAAGGACAAACTTTTTTTTTTTTTTTTTTGTGATGTGACGAGGCCCTGCCCCCAGCTTTTGAAACAGCCGAACACCAACGCTTTACCGTCACACCAGGAATACTCTATACTTGCTGATTGATGAAGATTAAGCCACCCGGGAGGTGGCACGGGCATGAATAGCCCGTAAGTGGTAGATTTTACTTTTTATTTCTAGTAAATGTATACTATGTGCTGAGGTCGCATTTAAATCGTCAGGCTGCTATCGCGGGGGAGGATACTGCTTGACAGTGTTTATGAGGTGTCCAGCTGCTGGACACCTTTTTTTGACCAAGAGAGTGGCAGTGTTGATATCTTCAGGGTGGTTACTGCAAGATTCAGGGACTCTTAAAACTCTTCTAAGGTCGTTGGTTGCTTCACATTCCAGGAGATAGTGAAATAGTGACTTTTCTGTGATCGTTTGGCAGAATATGCATTCTCTCTGTCTGGGTTCACCAATCTCCCAGTTGCATCTGGAACCTACACGTAGTCCAGATAACCGAACTGCTATTTCCCTGAAGATTACCTTTGGGATATTTAACCTTTCTAACTTGGTGGTCTGAAGATACTATATTGAATACGGCGAAACTTCTGCTACTCTCTGGTGTAAATGAGCTTTGTTAAGGTGTCAGATTTTTTGGATGATGTTTTTCATGTACTCTAGGCTGCCTCCTCCCCATCGTGGGAAGAGCCTACCTTCAAAATAGAAATAGAAGGTCTTCCAATGAAAAACGCTGCCTATGATAAAACAATCATAAGGCGAATCATAGAAAAGTCAATGAGCGGCATTTAAATAGCAGGAGCCACCCACATCTTCACAGACGGATCGGTTGACACAGAATATGAGTGTTGGCGCTGCTCTTTGCGCGGACAACGAACAACCATATTGGTGACTGAGGACCAGTATCATCAACTCAAACTGAGCTGTTTGCCATACAACAAGCAATAGCATTTGTGATTGCACAAAACACTCAAAATCCAAGCATTCACACAGATTCAAAAGATCCACTTCAAAAATTAGGACAAAAGCAGTGGAAAGACAACGTGGAAATAACTACCATCATTTTGTATCTTGGAACAGTAGCTAAAGGTAAAAGATTCATCATAACCCAAAACTGGATCCCATCCCATCCTATATTGGAATCCGATTATATACTTGCTGCTTGGTCAGTAGGCTACTATGATGGCCTTAATAATTCGCCAAATATTGACAGGCCTTATAAGTCCAACACCTAACTAAATGTGGACAAATAAAAGCCTTTTGTATTACAGATAATATAATCTCGCTGGTCTGGAAATAATCGCACTAAAACAAAAACAATATAACCGAAAAGGGATAAGTGTTCATGTTAATGACACGAAGTGTAAACTATGTGGTATGTTAAGGTCTCACACCCTCGCCCATTATGTTCTTGATTGTCCGTTGATTAATGTATATAGAAACACTGAGGTAAGGAATGTTCCTGAACAAATAGCCTGGATGTGTCACAACGGAAAGGTTGATATTCTTGAGAGATATAAGAATTTTGCATCATGACTAATCTTTTGTTGAATTATCTGCATGTCTCTTGCCAATTGTCTATACAGTATACCTAGGTCATAAAAGTATTTGTGTGTACGTCTGATACCATACTACTTGTGAAGGAGGAAATGTAGATGTTTATCTCTCAGAATGTTTGGTAATATGTTTATTGTTTGTGATGTGTGTCTATGTATGTATGACCACGATGTACTGAACGGGGTGAGAATAGCTTGAGCTACCTCATCCCTTTGTGTGTATTATACATCAAAAATCTTATTTCAATTTCAATATAACCGAAAAGAACTGTAATCTAAATTGGGTTCTCTACTATAACGAAGATATTTTAATTTCAAAGATTTGTTTTCGCAAGTACAGGAAAGAAACTTAACGAGGAATAAAAGTTAATAATTGTCGTGGCACAGTGGTAAAGCACACGCCGACCATCTTCACTTGGTATCCATTGTGGGAACCGACCTGTGAGATTTATATTTATTTAATTTATATGAATTTATATTTACGTTAATTTATATACTTCGATAGCAATTTGTATAATGATAAGTGGACTGTATTTCTGCAATAATCTCATAATCTCACAAATCGATCCTCTACACATTAGGGGGGGTTATTAAATTAATATATATGCAGCCAATCAAACTACAGTAACTACATACATTGAAGAGGTTCCTTATCTTATAGTACAGCAGGTTAGTCCACCAGGTATAACTAGGGTGTAGACACCAAATTATCCTCTTTGAGGTAGCTTCCATATCACCCAGTAACTGGTGCACAAATCTTGCTTCCTCGTCTTGACCTGTCAAAAGTGCGCTAGCTGTGAAGCCAGAATCCTATATGACAAGTATTTCAGAGAAAACTGTACATGGAACATTGAAGACCTGGCTTAATTACCTTTAGTTTGAGGCTTCCACGTGCTCTAACCGGATCACCCTATATCCTGACATTAATGGCCATAAATGAATGATAAACGGGTTTCGGAAAGAACACTTAACTTGAATTGTAGACATCGTGTTGGAGATGGTACCTTTGGTTTCCATAACACTACGTCCAAGTAAAATTAACAGGAGCCGAATTTGCTCCCGTGTGAGCCTCTGGTCTCAATATAAACAATGGCTGTTTAACACTCCATACTATTGACGTTACTGGCCGACATTGTCCAGATATGATAGGAGCTAAATTTGCTCCACACGTCTCGGAGGTGACACAACAATGGCTCCCTCCTTCCTCCCTGACGCCTGGCCTACTTTGTCCAGATTTCAGAAAGTGATAGAAGGGTCACATTTACTCTACTTTAATATTGATAATTAAATTAATTTATATAAGATGTTTTATGATGGTAAAGTCCAAAGACTAATGTATTTAAGAACAATTCCCAGCAAAATAGCTGGTGAATTATAATAGTATGTGGTGATATCCCGTTTTCCTTAGATGGTAATTCCACTACAAGTTACGTTTTCTATGGGTAACTTGTTTATACAATACAGCTATTATCTGTATGATATTAAATGGTGTCGGATTTTCCGACATCCATTTCCATTTACGGGCTATTCATTCGTCCCTGAAGATGCCAAATGTTCACAATTATAATTAACACAGTATAACCATCTACTGGCCCTGGTTCAAATCATAGCCGGGGAGGACTGACTGCGTGTAAATGAATGTGTTTTTAAACTATTTGGCGCGTCGTAATCCAGGAAAATTAGGAGTAAAAACGTGCACGAAACGCAATGCGTGCTAGTTGCTTTACAATAATTTAAAAACTCTTGTATATTCACTATCATCCTGTAGTACTGTACTGTAATGCTAAATTATTGGGCGGACCTCTGTAGTACAGTCGAGTTCGGCCTCGACGCACAATTGAGAGTTCCGGGTTCAAATAACAGGCGGAGCAGAAATTGATGAGCACATTTCCTTTTGCCTAATGCCTGTGTTCACCTAACAAAGTAGGTAGTTTGTCAGCTTTTTGTGGGGTTGCATCCTGGACGGGGTCAGTAATTTGACTCTCTGGGGAGGGAAGACCACCATAAAAACCTAACGTGTATGAATACACTCTGGCTTCCTGTCCCCAGACACAGTGAAATAAAGTAAATAAAATAAATTAGTTCGAGTGTTAAAGGTGGTATACACGTCATCTGTTTTAGGCGTGTGGGCCACTGGATACTTACTGTTTCTCTCCTATAAGGCCTTTCAGACCTTTCACAGAAGTCAAGGATCATGGAAGATCATATATTTGTTAAGCTGTGGAGTAAAGTTGGGTTTATAGTTAGTGAACTACAACAGTGGACACACTGTATAATGTATGAGGTTTTGAGTTGTTATGAAGGAAGCCGGAACTCTTTTCTCAATTACTGTGGAGGGTGCTAGCGGAGTTAAATGTACAACAGAGGAGGGTGCACAACAGTTAGCCATTTACTGTGTACACACATATATTATTAAGTTATCCGTCATTTTCATGAAAGAAAACGTTACCAGCCTTTTTATTATCCCGCCTCGGGATCGAATCTGAGATCCGGGATTGAAGGTTGAAAAGGTAGCTACAGTACCAGTTGTAAGTTACCCCTTAACAACATTCACTCAAACACAAAAATATGTTGGGCTGTGTTGTGATGTGTTGGTTTGTATGGTTTAGAAGGGAACTTAAAGCACTTAACACTCACCTTTACAAGACAATACAATAACACTCGTGCAGGAAGTCAGTGTGTTTACCATACCATTGCTGGAAACTCGGAGCTGAAGCTCGACCATGTGTGATAGTCTTGTGATAATTGTGAACTTGATAATTGTCATTGACAATTATCATTGACAGATATAGTGGTTTAATCTCATCTTCTTTATTTTGGAAATATTAAAAATATTTAAGTGTAATTAATATTATTTCAAACAAATCTATTTATTTTATTAAAACTTATATACTTTTTTAATTTATAAATAGAATTTAAAATTATTAAGAAAATTAACATATTTTTTCACAAATACTAGCATAATTGTTTTTTATATTTTTAAAAATAATAATTATATATATGTAGTATTTCTGGTTGCAAATAAGATGTAATTTACCTTGAATTTACCTTGAGATTATTTTTAAAATCAGCAACTTCGCTGATTTATATTATCATATTTATTGTTATTAACTCTCACGAGCATCTTACTGAGAGTTTTGTCAAGGGAACTGAGCTGACATCCGAGGGGTAACTATACCAGCGGTAAATGTGTCCCTGAAGATGCCTAAGGCTCACAATTATAACACAACACACCAACAACGTCACATTCCACAACATTATACCGAGCACATGAACAACCACAACAGTCTCGTTGATCTTCCACCACCCCTCATGTATACACCTAACACGGATCACAAACACACCATTAACACAATAAACACATCACAAAACAGCCCAACCATTCCCATCTGGGTATAATAACATCGTTTTTGTGTTTGAATCAATGTTAACCTGAATTTACCTGATGGCCACTATCTCTCTTAAGGGAAGACCTCGATAAAAGCCTAACGTGTGTGAATGTACTCTGGCTTCCTGTCCCCAGACACAGTGAATTAAAATAAATAAAATAAAGTAGTTCGAGTGTTAAAAGTGGTATACACGTCCCCTATTTAAGGCGTGTAGGCCACTGAGTACTTACTGTTTCTCTCTTATAAGGTTATTCAGACTTTTCACAGAAGTCAAGGGTCTGGGAAGATTATATATTTGTTAAGCTGAGGAGTGGAGTTGGGTTTCCAGTTAGTGAACTACAAAAGCAGATACACTGTATAATGTATGATGTATGGAGTTGTTGTGAAGGAAGGAGGAACTCTTCTCCTAATTGTTGTGGAGGGTGCTATCAGAGTTAAGTGCACAACAGTTAACTATCTACCATGTCAGCACCCGGGACGCTGTCGGGTCAAGACGTACCTGCACCGCGACTAGGGGTGAAGTTGGTATTGGAATTTAGCTCAGTCTTCACACAAGATGCCTGACTAATATCAATCGCATTCTTCACATCTCCCCCCATGCTGGGAACCGAGATGGAGAATCGGATAACAGAGGGACTTGCTACTCACAACGACAATATTGACAAAGACAGACTCAGAAGGCAGCCAGTCAGTAGAAGAGAGTAATTTTCATGAAGGGGACATATTACGGGTAAAGTAAAAGTTGTTCAATTTGTTTATAAATTTATTTATGGAATGGTTATAGAAAGGGCTGCAACTGGTCCAAGTTTCAGCATCACACCCTAAATAGAAAGGGAGAAAAAAATACACAACGTATTATGCAACGAATTTTCAACATTTTCACAAAATTTCAGGGAACACATGTGTCAACTAAAATCATTTCCATAACACTCAGATATCACATTAGCATATAATAAAGGATTATACACAGCAGTTTTATAAAAAAAAGTGTTTAGTGCAATAATACAAGTACTCAAAGTTACCCTTCCAAAAATATGCAATATATGATGTTTATAAATATTTATAAAATCAAATGGACTTTGGACTAAAGTGTTCCGTACAATTGTAGAAGCACAAACTCTACATATAAGGTGTAATTTGCAGGTAAATTGATTAAAAAATGAAAGCTGTGAAACACCATGAAGTTGTAAATTACTTACCTGAGTAAAATAAGATCAAAGTTTGGCCACCTGTAGCTGAGCTTGACGTCGACCGATTTCGTTCATAATTGGCACCCTTGCAGATAGGCATCTATTGAGCAAGATGTGCAAGTTCCATGCAAATCCCCTGATAACAAATGGAAAAAAAATTGAAAAAAAATATATATATATAAATATATATTATATATATATATATATATATATATATATATATATATATATATATATATATATATATATATCCTGCACATACATATTACAATTATTACCAAATATCAAATTATAACACTAAAACATACTAACCTATTGAAATTGGTCCGAATTGTGGGTCCTCAAGGTGGCACTGCAATAGGCACTAATTGGCACCTGGCCCATATCCTGGATCATCTTCCTCAGGAACCTGTCTCGGCTTGGTGGTGCGTCTCGTTGGTTTCTGCATCAACTTGTCCTTTGTACTCAAGTACCAATCAGTTAGATTGTTCTGAGGTATACCAATGAGGCTGGTCAGAGATCCCATGCAATACCCAGAGTTGTAGTTGTTGGCTGTTACTGCCATGGCGAAGTCAACCATTGTACGACCAACAAATCTGTCTTTGGGGGCCATTGTCCAAACTCGGTGGTGCAGAGACTCATTTGGATTTTGAGTCTTTCCCTTCAGACACTTATTCATGTTATCTTCCGAGACAAGGTTGCAGTAAATCTTCATGACCTCAGTCATGTGCTTGCTGGGTAACTGAAATTGTACAATCATACTTTTGTGTGATCGTGGGGTTTTGGCATTTGCAATGTCCTGTTGGTAGAAACACCAAGAGTCTTTGCCTTTAGGGCAGTGCATGTGTCTTGGCTTTTCATCTGTGGACGTTGCATGCAACAGTCCTGAAAGGCAGGCATCTTTCATTGTTTTCCAGTCTGTGTTGATGTTGTCCCTGATCGCTTTGCTGAAATTACTTGACAACTTCAAAATAGTTTTGTCAGTTAGTTTTCCTATACCTTTCACTAGGGACATTCGTCTTGACTTCCCTTTTCACTCCTTGACTTCAACAGCTGATTTCTGTAGGTTGTGCAGCTGTGTTGCAAGTCTTTTGCTGAAGTGATTTATACACTCAGCCTTTTCTACCTTTGTGTCACCGTATGGTCCATTACCTTTGTTCATTGCACAAACCTTATTGTAAGCAGACGAGTCACCGTCCCCAACGAAGGTCGTATACCTGAGTTTATTCCTTTCTGATCTACCCCACATCAACACTGCTGCATCAGCCTCCATATTCTTCGCACTAGAATAATAGTTTTTATCACACGTTGGACGATGTTCAGCCATTTCACTGTCAAACTGGTTTAATTTTCTACTTCGTTTCCACCGTTTGAATTGTTGGCACTTGGAGCAGTTTTTGCAGAAAATATTATAGTCAGCTACCATGCCAGTGAATATTTCAACCCACAAACGCAGTGCCAATCTGTGAATGATGGCCCCTTATATGCCATGATCCGTCAAATGACACATCAATGTCAAGGGATGCCATCAACGGGTTCTCTATGTAACTGTTTTATGTAATGGTCAAATATTATACCCCGAGTGTTTTCTTGCACACCCGCCCATTTTAGATTAGCAGCATCTCTGACATGATCCTGCCACCTTTCATACACCTTCTGTGACACACATGTTATCCTATTTATGGAACACCAACGTCCGTAAAATATGTACCCATGACCATTTAGCATATTGCAGTACACTAATGCCTTCAGAATATCGTATTCTGTCTCCAATGGTCGTTTGATGGAAAGTTTACACTTAGTACAGGTTCTGATAATGTTCACTAATGACTTTATGAATGTGGAAAACTTCATGGCAATACATACATGCATAATTTTCATCTAGGTACTTTTCAATGTGCCTGTCTGTCACCAGTATCACCGTCTCACGTGCATCTTTTTGACGTTTTATTACTTCCATCTCATTATCACTGTCAATGGATTCTTCTGTCTGTTCTCTAAATATTTTCAATCGCCTTTCAGCACTGCTCGGTGTATTTATACGCCTTTTCGAAACTCTGGGAGTCGCCACTGCCACACCAGTAGATGTAGATGCACTGCCACACCATATGTAGACGGCACTGCCACACCAGCCACAGCAGTAGATGGCACTGCCACACCAGTAGATGGCACTGCCACACCAGTAGATGGCACTGCCACACCAGCCACAGCAGTAGATGGCACTGCCACACCAGTAGATGGCACTGCCACACCAGTAGATGGCACTGCCACACCAGCCACAGCAGTAGATGGCACTGCCACACCAGCCACAGCAGTAGATGGCACTGCCACACCAGCCACAGCAGTAGATGGCACTGCCACACCAGCCACAGCAGTAGATGGCACTGCCACACCAGTAGATGGCACTGCCACACCAGCCACAGCAGTAGATGGCACTGCCACACCAGCCACAGCAGTAGATGGCACTGCCACACCAGCAGATGGCACTGCCACACCAGCCACAGCAGTAGATGGCACTGCCACACCAGCCACAGCAGTAGATGGCACTGCCACACCAGCCACAGCAGTAGATGTAGATGGCACTGCCACACCAGTAAATGTAGATGCCACTGCCACATCAGTAGATGTAGATGGCACTGCCACATCAGTAGATGCCACTGCCACACCAGTAGATGTAGATGGCACTGTCGTGGCCGGTCCATACACATGGAGGCGTTGAGAGAGGGGCTGGGGTCGAGGAGGGTGTGTGAGGGTGGTCGAGGAGGAGGGTGGCGGCGGCGTCAGGCCTCTCACAGCTGAAGTGGGGAGTCCTCCTCGATCTTCACTTGATATTACTCTTCCTTGCGCTAAAGCGGCTCTCCTTTCCTGCTGAAGACGGCGACCGCGTGCCATATTGGCTGCTTTTAACTTCTGAATCCTCCGCTTATAGGTCATTGTGCGCTAGATGCCACAAAAGCGAGATTCCAGGGACAAAAATGGAGAGCGCGTCGACAGAAACTCCACACACAACAGGACACACCATGTGACTGGTGGCTTGCTGCCTCACTCACCCCCACTAGGAGGAGACGGTTGCCAATGAGTGTATATTTATTGTCATACATACAGAGTTATTTCCGACGTTATTTCGGAAAAATTGACGTTTAGAACGTACGACGCAATACCCTTGGCGCGCTACAGCCGCCGGGCACCGGATTCTGCACAATTACGCATGCAAATGTACCATAAATACTTTAATTTATATCATAACATTATCCGGTTTGCGCCAAAGTTTTGCCAGAACGTTGCAGTATTTTTATAAATATTTCAAAATCTTTTTTTTATTTTTTTCGAATTTTTTCGTGTCGTATGTCAAATGTTTATTGTGCACCCCATACTCATCCTGTGAGCGGTAGCGCAAAAGCATTACAGAGGGCACAAAAGGTCTTTATTAGACCTCATCTTAGATTATTACATAAACAATTTCATCTATCCGTCCTGGACCATTCTCAAGTCGATTGTCGACTTGAGAATGCCTCAATTCGAGGCAGTTATGTTTCTAACCCAGAAAGGATATGGTGTAATTGTTATGCAAATACCAGAGAAGAACAAGAAACTGACGAAGGTAATTATCTACAAAATACCCTTATGTTCTAGACCCCAAATTCATCCTCGACGACCAACGATTTGTGTGGGCCAATTGTCACCTTATTAAAGGTGAAGCTAGGAATTAGGTTGTTTTTCTAATGAGGGGTGAAGTTCCCGAGAAAGTGTTCATTACCGGGGTGGGCTACAGGCATGTAGCAAAGTATGTGAAAAAGCCCATAATATGCCTGAAATACTGCAGAAGGGGCATAAATCCTGGAGCTGTCAACATGATCCACGATGTCGTTTCTGCGGAAAATCTCACCTCTCTAATGTGTGTAGAAACAAACTTAAGCTGAGTGAGAAAATAGTTCCCAGATGCTGCAACTGTGGAGGTGTTCACAATGCCAGCTCGGCTGTGTGTAGCAAGAGGCCGAGTATGGATGTTCCCCGGCCGGTGAATGTTACAGAGCAAGCAAGAGCTCTTACCCAGACACCGGGAGCACAGCAGGACAGTCTGCCCCAAACAGCGCCAGTGAACCGGACGAATGCGTGGGTAAAGGAGTCACCTTTACTTCGTCAGGCTCAAGCAACAAGCAGCCACGCCACCACTCAGGACTCCGGCAGTGACAGTGTAACGGTGAGTGAAGTGGCTACTGGGGCTCAGAAAGAGGGCCATAATGATATGGGCAAGGAGGTGTGGGCTGAACTAAGAAAAGTTGGTGAGTTCCTCCGAAATCTTGGGCAGAGAATCGAGTCCATCGAGGCGAAATTAAACGTTCAGGAGGTCAAGGAAAATCACAAAACGGTGAAGGATAATCAGGATATAGTGGTTGAGGACAATAATGAAACAATGAGTGATGAAATGAAGGAAAGTAAAGTGTGTGTAAATGATGGTAGTCGTAGTGAAAGGAAGAACTCTTTTCTTCTTACTTTCACTACGACTACCTTCAAGGTAGAAGAAAGGAGGAAAGAAGGAAGAATTAAACATAAAATGAAGGAATCATTTGGGCCAATAATGGACGTCAAAGGACTGAAAAAATCTCTCAAGAAACGCAAAGTTGCTTTTACCGGTGAACTTGGGAGGAGGTGGGAGATGCATTACAAGGTACAGCTATTATTTAGTGAACTTATTGGGGATGACTTAAACATCACCCTAGACTGAAAATGTTGTCATGGAATGTTAATGGTTTAAGAAACAGGGTTACAGATGTTCATTGTTATGTGATGGGAAATGATATTGATGTTGTAGCTCTCCACGAGACAGGGGATAGGAATGAAGGCTTATTGAAATTAAATGGCGATAAAGGATTTCCACCTCCTCACCACTAGTAACATAAGAGTATGGCTACAGTAAATTTATGTTAAGAACTCCATACCAGCAGAGTTAGTAGAACCGCCGTCAAAAACGCAAGGTATAGAGAGTGTCTTTGTTAAATTATCATAAAATGAAGAGGAATTTATTAGTTAATTTGTATGTATCCAGGAACTGCTTCGACGCTAACTATTTACCTGACTGGATTTATACTAATCCTTCACTGGTCATTGGGGACCTTAATGCTCGGCACACAAGCCTTGGGACAGTGGGTAGTATTAATACTAATGGGGTCAAGTGGTTACAGTTTCTACAAGATCATTCAGATACCTGTCTCTTGGGAAACAATGAACCAACTCACATCAGGGGAGGACGGCTTGACTATGCCTGCATTTTAAACTCTCAGGGGATTATGGGGGAGGCTCGGGTTGTTCGGGAACTACTTAGTGACCACTTTGCCTTGAACGTTGAATTACCACTGGGGAAAAAACAAGTCCACTTTCAAAGGAAAAGACTAAATATTAATAAAGATATGAAAAATTATTTTATTAAAAATATGGGAGATTGGAATCAACAATACACGCCGCTCTGCGTTGATAGTTTTTACGAGGACATGGTCGAGAACATTGAGTAATTAGTACAGAGGGAAAATAACGGGGGCAGGGGAAGCAAGACGCATGGACCTAAGAAATTTAAATATTCCAATGATCAGCAAGTTAAGGGGTGGGAGAGAATGCTACGGAGTGCACATAAAGAATGGTTAAAAAATGGAATGAGGGATGAAGAGAAAAATACAATGTTGGAAGTGGCTAGGGAATGCAGTCAGGTGAGGAAGGAGGCGCGGGACAGATTCTGGCAAGACTTTGCTCAGTCCATTGGTAATACTAAGAACCTTAAAGACATATGGAGAGCAGTAAACAAAATCAGGGGTTGTAAGACCAAATTCATTGCTCACTCAGATCCAGGGAAGGTTGCTAATGAGTTAGTAGATAAATGGGCAAGTGCTGCTGGTATGGAGTCCTTACCTGCAGACACGAGAGTCACCATTGAGTCATGGGAAAATATTAGAAATGGAGTAACTTTATATGCTTTAAATACAAGATCTGTAATATGCACTGAGATAACTCACGATGAGCTACTGGATGCTATAAAAAGTGGCAGCTCTACTGCTCCGGGGAAAGATGGAGTAACGTATGACATTCTTAATTATTTAGCCGGTATGAAACCTAGTCCCTTACTTGATTTGTTTAACATGAGTTATAGAGAGGGAAAGTTACCAAGAAAATGGAAGGAGTCTGTCATCATTCCTATCCCTAAGTCAAACGGAGGCTACAGGCCTGTCTCCTTAACATCCTGCTTTTGTAAAATGATGCTGTTGTTGTTTTAGATTCAGCTACTCAAAACAAAAAGTTCCAAGTAGCATGGGGTATGGTGAGCCCGTAAGTGGAGGCTCTTTGGAGCCATTGTCTGTATCAATAGCTGATACTGGAGATCTGGGGATGGACGGGGGTCTTCATGGTGGATTTCAGCCCTAGAGGGCTGGCTGTAACAGTTATGGAGCTGGTGGGTTTAGTGTAGACTTCTAGGTCTTCCGTTTTTTCTTTGGTTGAGACTTTGGCTGAGCCATGACGTTTGGTGAGGTGGCCTCCATGAGAAAGTCTTGTATCGAGTAGGTGTCGAATTTGTGCTGTAGCGGTGGAGCTCCTACTAAGATTCCCTGGTCTGAAGAGTCCGTAACAACTGTAGTTGGTGATTTTGACTTTCGTGTCGCAGCCTCAGGTGTCGTGGATTAGTGGTAGAAGCTATCTCAGGAGCATTGGTGGTGCTGTTAGTATTTGTAGACAGCACGTCTGCTAGTGCATCTGCTGAGATAATGATGGTAGGAGTGTTGGGAACTGGGGAGGGAAATACCTCTATTTATGCCACCCGGGTCTTGGGTGGTTCTGGAGTCTGTGTTGAAGTCGACCTCGTGGTCGTTCTGGTGGGAGTCTCTGGAGTGGTGGTGGAGGCAGTGAGACTTGCGTCCGGGGCTATGATGGGATCCAGGCCGTTGGCCAGGTACAGTGCGTTGAGTTCCTTGACCATTGGTTGATTAATATTTATTAAAGAAGGAAGGCTCGGGATCTAGTCAGGTCCAAGGTCTAAGGTCGCGGCGACTTGCCTCTGGGTGGTCTTCTCTTTAATTTTCTTCAATTCCTCCTTTCTTTCTGTGCAGAGGTAGGAGGTGGCGGCGTGATGTTCTCCACAGTTCGCGCAGTTCATGGTGGTGGCGGTACAGTCCTTGTAGTTGTGAGTGCTGGAGCATGTGCTGCACTTTGCCGTTTGTTCTGAGCACTTGTTGGAGAAGTGTTCATAGCTGAAGCACTTGTAGCACTGTCTCACGTTGTAGACATTCTCCATGGCGATCTGGTTTGGGGAGGAGGTGATTACAAAGCACTTGAACTCCGTTCTTCACTGCTTCCTGGGCCTGTTCTGCTGTTTCGAAGGTCATCTTTATCGTGGGTCAAGTGGTGTCGTTAGTCTTGATGAGTAAAGCTGTCGTCGCTTTCAGAGTAGGGTTTTCTTCGTTTACTTGCCGCGCTATTGTGTCTGGCACGTCACCCACTAACCAGCGGTTCAGCCTGTTCAAAAATATCGTTTTCCCGGCAGTGATTTGTCGGGGAGGAATTGGTGAGAGGTTCGCCTCGAGTAGTGGGACCCGGTGCTCCAGATCCAGGATCTTCCGTAGGTCGGCTTTTGTTGCCAAGATTACCGTGGCCTCGTTACCATGAACGTTAGCTGGTCCCACTGATGTTGCCTGGTCAATGGATGCTTCAATTTCGCATTCAGAGTGCTTGTAGACTCCAAGGAGTCGCACTTTCATTTTGCATGTCATGTTCTCTGGCAATGGCTGGGATTGTCAGGAAAACCTGGAGTGGAGAGTGGTTTGCCGGCAGCCGTGTGGGAACACAGCTTGCCAGCAAGGTGTGACTGTCCCGTCCGTTAAGTGATGGAAAGAATTTTGTTAAATAGGCTACTCTACCTTGTAGGAGATAACATGGCCACTAACCTCTTTAGTTTTATCTTAAGCAAAAGTACTGCGGACTGTCTCTTAAAGTGATTGTCTAATGTGGATGACAATTGTAGAGTTTTTGTTGACCTACAAGGAGCATTTGATAAAGCCAATAGGGAAGTAATCATATACGAATTAGCCAGTCTGGGAATAACAGGGAGATTGCTACATTGGATACGAGATTATCTACAAGGCAGAACAGGTCAGGTGTATTACCATGGATACATGTCTGAGGAAAGGAGGATTCAGTTAGGTACTCCCCAAGGGGGAGTTTTAAGTTCCACCTTATTCGATGTATTAATGAACAGATTAGCATCAGGGATATATCCTCCAGGGGTCACGACGATCATATATGCTGATGACATTCTTATACAAGGCACTTCTGGGAACAAAATTCAAACTGCTCTTAATATATTTGTTACAATCTGTCACAAGTTAGGGCTAGTTATATATGCAGACAAAACCAAATATGAGTATAGGAAACGAAGAAATATAACACTTACTCTAAATGGTGTGGAACTGAGCCGTGTTCAGAAGTACAAGTATCTGGACATGTATGTTGAATATACATGTGAGAGTAGAGATGTTGAAATAAATCATATCAACACCTTGTGTAAAGCCCGTCTGCATCCTCTAATAGCACTGGCTTTTTCTGGTAAAGGTGTTGGGTACCTATCTTGCGGATGATATACATAAGCACTGTTCGGTCCCTGATAGACTACGTAGCACCCGTTTTGTCTTACACAGGGCAAGGCAGAATTTTAAAAAATAGAACTGATACAGAACGAGGCTATAAGGATTATTCTTGGATGTCAATCAACAAGAAACATGAATATTACAAGAAATTTAGGATTGGCCTAGTTACAAAGGAAGTAGTTAAAAGGTACTCATCAATGTTTATCAGTGTCATAAGAAAAGCAAAACTTTCCATATTATGAGAATAGATTCAAAGAAGGAAAAGGCAACATGAAAAGCACATGGAAAACCATCTCTAATATCCTAGGAACTAACAACACTCCCACAACCAGATAACACTCTCTAAGGATGGCTTTACACCGTCAAATGATTTAGAAATGGCAAAAGAATTTAATAGCTTTTCATCGGTTGGTGCTAACCTTGCCAGAAAAATGCCACAGACTCAGACACATATCAACACATATCTCTCAGGCAGCTATCCAAACTCTCTTCTCCTTTCACCAGTCAGCCCGACAGATGTTGTGTCCATCAAACACTCACTAAAAACCAAAGTTGGGAACATTAGTGAAATCCCATCCATTGTATACAAGAGCGCCTCCCATGCCCTTGCCCCACCCATAGCTCTGCTGCTCAACAAATCTCTAGAGTGTCATAACTTCCCTGATATCCTTAAAAACGCAAGAGTAACGCCAGTTCATAAAGGAGGTAATCCGGCAGACATAAACAATTATAGACTAATATCAAACCTACCCATACTATCAAAAATATTTGAAAAAATTATCTACAAACAGCTCTACTCCTACCTCGTAAAATTCGACATACTCAGCCCATGTCAGAGTGGCTTCCGCTTCCAAAAGAGTACTAACGATGTAATTATTAGACTCTGATATAATCTACTCAGCCCTTGACAAAAATGAGTTTCCGATTGGACTCTTCATTGACCTGAGAAAGGCCTTTGATTCTGTTAATCACAACTACCTCTTATGTAAACTCCATCATTATGGAATCCGAGGTCTTGCCGTGGACTATATTCGATCCTATCTTAGTGATAGACACCAATGTGTAGCCATCTATGATATAACCTCTCCCACTCAACCAATAACCGTTGGAGTGCCACAGGGCAGCATCTTGGAACCTCTCCTATTTCTTATATAAATCAATGATCTGCCTAATGTATCTAACATTCTTAAACCTATATTGTTTGCTGATGATACTACCCTCATCTACTCAGACCTCAACCCACACACACTAAATAATGTTGTGAACAATGAATTAAAAAAAAAACACTTATGGATGTCAACCAACAAACTAACACTAAACATAAAAAAGACCTACTACATATTATTTGGAAGCAAATCAACGAATGCAATTCAGCTTCAGATAGACAATGTTAACATTAGTAATAAAAAGGATGGAAAGTTTCTTGGCCTATTCCTAGACAAGAGACTCAACTTCAGCACCCACATACAACACATAACTAAGAAAGTCTCTAAAACAGTTGGTATACTTTCCAAAATCAGATATTATGTACCTAACTCTGCTCTCATCTCACTATATTATGCACTAATCTGTCCCTATCTTAATTATGGTATCTGTGCATGGGTTTCAACCACTGCAAATCACCTCAAGTCCATCATCACCCAGCACAAATCTGCTATCAGAATAATAACAAACTCTGCTTTCAGACAACACTCAGCTCCCTTGTTTAACTCCCTAAACATGCTAAACATAAAACTCACTCCACACATTCACTTGTGTCAATTTACATTAACAAAACTCTGTTCTTCAATGCAAACCATTATCTGGACAGATGTAATAGGACCCATTATCACCACACCAGAAATAAATATATCCTTGATATCCCCAGAGTCAAACTTAATCTGTGTAAACACTCTATGCAAATAAAGGGACCTAGTCTATGGAACTCACTCCCTAGTGAATTGAAAAGCTGTCCAACTTTTGCCTCATTCAAAAAAATACTAAAAGGTACCTAATTTCATCTTCATAGTTTCCTACCTTGTGCTGTAGAATTGCACTGTATCTAGTGCTACCCAATCTCCCAATCTTTATGTACCTAATCCAAACAACTTTACCATTATGATCATTGCTGTCTTCTTATATATGATATTAATATGCTGTATTATGCCTGTTAATCTTGGACAAAATAACCAATCAAGCTGTCAATGCGATTAATCAGAGCTACCGATGTGCTGTAATATACCTGCTATTCAATTTCTTTCTTTATTATGCACCCCATACCCATCGGGTGGGTGGTGGTGTAAATGATTACAGAGGCACATAATCGGTTCAGGAACTGAATCCTCTAGTTCGTTTAGCTAAGCAAATAAAAATTTTTGACGCTAGTTACAAAATTATTAATGTTATATATACATGTACACATTCTCACACATACATGTACATATATATATATATATATATATATATATATATATATATATATATATATATATATATATATATATATATATATATATATACGTATACATATATACATACACATACATATTTGATCACCCACACAAATACACACATCAATAATCTTTTGTGTCACAAGTGATCAACAAGAGGCTCACAACAGTCACTATACAAGGTACTTTACATCTATGGTGAGTCACACAGTTACTAGTCTTGCTCCACACCCACCCAACTGGGCGGCAGCTTTACAGTCATGTGCTCCACACCCACCCAACTGGGCGGCAGCTTTACAGTCATGTGCTCCACACCCACCCAACTGGGCGGCAGCTTTACAGTCATGTGCTCCACACCCACCCAACTGGGCGGCAGCTTTACAGTCATGTGCTCCACACCTACCCAACTGGGCGGCAGCTTTACAGTCATGTGCTCCACACCCACCCAACTGGGCGGCAGCTTTACAGTCATGTGCTCCACACCCACCCAACTGGGCGGCAGCTTTACAGTCATGTGCATGCATTACCTACAGTAAGCAAATTTTGGATACTTCGCTAAGATTTCGGGCAACACATCATTGAATGAAGTACTTACACATTTCTTGGACACTATTGATAGTGTTATCTCTAAATTCCGCGATTTTTTCACATTCCATTATATAATGACGCAAAGTATGCGAATAGTTCTGCTGACAGAGTTTATACCTACTAATCTCTCTCGTTTTTTTTTCTTACAATGTACCAGTTATCATTTTATAAATTCTGCTAGAATTTACTTACTTAAAATTGCCCGAAATGTTGTGTGTACAAGAATTTACAAGGCTTTACACGAATATAAATACCATGATATGTATCCTCACAAACTAAAAGTACCTTCTGGTATATAAATATGTACAATAAAATAAATCAATAAAATAAAATATTACATGTTTAAAGAAAGAGATGTATATGTTTACCTCTCAGAACGTTCGGTAATATGTTTATTGTTTGTGATGTGTGTTTATATATGTTTGAACACGTTGTACTGAACAGGGTAAGAATAGTTTGAGCTACCTCATCCCTTCGTGTGTATTTTACCTCAATAAATGTTTTTCAATTTCAACCTACCGTGTACACACACATATATTGATAAGTTAGTCATCATTTACGTGAAAGAAAACGTTCCAAGAAATTACTATACCACCTGTGTATCGAACCCGGGATCCCCGATTGAAAGTTGAGAAGATAGCCACAATAACAGTTGTACGTTAACGCCTTAACAACATTTGCTCAAACACAAAAGGATGTTGGACTGTGTTGTGATGTGTTGGTTTGTATTATTAGGAGGGAACTTAAGCACTTTACACTCACCTTCACAAGACTATACACTAACACACATGCAGGAAGTCCTTGTATTTACCATACCATTGCTGGAAAGTCGGGGCTTAGAGCTGAAGCTCGACCATGTATGGTAGTCTTGTAATTATAATTGTGAACTTTATAATTGTCATTGATGACAGATATATAGGTTCAATCACGTCTGCTCTATTTAGGAAATATTAACAATATTTAAGTGTAATTAATAATAATTTCAAACAAATCAATGACTTTAAAATAATATATATTATTTTTTTATAAATTGAATTTGGAAACATTAAAAGAATTAATTTATTTTTTCAAAAATACTAATATAATTAGTTCGTATCTCTTAAAAAATAGTAAATATATTTATGTAGTATTTCTGGTTGCAACTTAGTTCTAATTTACCTTGAATTTATCTTGAGATTATTTTTGAAATCAGCAACATCGCTGATTTATATTATCATATTCCAATGTTGTTGTATTAAGTCTCACGAGCATCTTACTGAGAGTTCTGTCAAGGGAACTGAGCTGACATCCGAGGGGTAACTATACCAGCGGTAAATGTGTCCCTGAAGATGCCAAAGGCTCACAATTACAACACAACACACCAACAACGTCACATTCCACAACATTATATCGAGCACATGAACAACCACAACAGTCTCGTTGATCTTCCACCACCCCTCATGTATACATCCAACACGGATCACAAACACACCATTAACACAATAAACACATCACAAAACAGCCCAACCATTCCCATCTGGGTATAATAACATCGTTTTTGTGTTTGAATCAATGTTAACATGAATTTACCTGATGGCCACTTTCTCTCTTTAAGTTGTACCTTCCTTTAGGGTTTACTACTTTCCTAACTTGAGGACCACTAGGGTTAGTGGCCCTTAAGCGTAAAATAAACAAAACAAAAAATAACAGTTAATCATCTACCGGTTACAAAATATATATTGGTTAGTGAGCAGTCTTCTATTATATTTATATTTTATTAATAAGGAGACAAGCTTTGCGCAGTGGCAGTATCGTAACCAATGAGGTACATCCGAGGTGCGATTATTGCTAGTTGAAAACTTTTAGCAAGTAGACAAATATAGAACAGTGTTTCAGAAGAGAGTAACACAAGAGCCACCAGACGGCTCCAGGCTACACCAGGTGTACTCGCCTAGTTGTACTTACCTAGTTGTGCTTGCGGGGGTTGAGCTTTCGCTCTTTGGTCCCGCCTCTCAACTGTCAATCAACTGGTGTACAGGTTCCTGAGCCTATTGGGCTCAATCATATCTACACTTGAAACTGTGTATGGAGTCAGCCTACACCAAATCACTGTCTAATGCATTCTATCTGTTAACTACTCTGACACTGAAAAAGTTCTTTCTAACGTCCCAGTGGCTCATTTGGGTACCCAGTTTCCACCTGTGTCCCCTTGTTTGCGTACCACCCGTGTTAAACAGTTTATCTTTATCTACCCTGTCAATTCCTCTGAGAATTTCGTAGGTAGTGATCATGTCTCCTCTTACTCTTCTGTCTTTCAGAGTCTTGAGTTACATTTCCCGCAGCCTGCCCTCGTAACTCATGCCTCTTATCTCTAGGACTAGCTTAGGTGGCATACCTCTATACTTTTTCAAGCCTTGTGCTTGACAAAGCGTGTTAACAAGGAAGCCTTCAGGCATGTTAATATATATATATATATATATATATATATATATATATATATATATATATATATATATATATATATATATATATATATATATATATATATATATATATATATATATATAAATGGGGACGAAGCACATAAGAACATAAGAATAAAGGTAACTGTAGAAGGCCTATTGGCCCATACGAGGCAGCTCCTATCCCAAAGATTAATCAGGTGTAATTGGCCTGTTATGTTGAACAGTGTCTTATGTGTTGGCATCGTTATGTTCCGGTCTTGTCCTTACTCTCATGGTGGGTAGAGTAAATAGTTCCGTGATTTGGGTGTACATAGTAGGTTGTTCTACCTACCCACCATGTTCTTGAAGCAATTCACACAAGAATAGAACAACCTACAATGAACAATTGTACGTTAACATCTTAATAACATTCACTCAAACACAAATGAATGTTGGGATATATTGTTTTGTATGGTTTAAATTGGAACTTAAAGCACTTTACACTCACCTTCACAAGACAATACAATAACACACATGTAGGAAGTCATTGTGTTTACCACACTATTGCTGGAAAATTGGGGCTTAGAGCTAAAGCACGACCATGTGTGATAGACTAATAATGGTCCGTGAAAACGTATTAAACTTCGTAATCTCATTTCAGCTGCATTTATTAATTATAATAATTGATAAGATATTGAAATTATTAGTATTAAAATTAAAAAATATATTTTACAATATCTTTTGAGAAAATTATTACATATAGTTCATAAAATTAATGAAGCTAATATTATTTAAAATTACGAAAATAGTTGCATATAAATCTGTAATATATACAAATAGAATAAAAATATTTATGTCGGATCCACGTTGCAAAAGTCTTATTTACATATTGTAATTTTTTAGTGAATTAATTTTTTTAAGTCTGCTTTAAAGCAGACAATAACAAGGGAGTAACAATTCTGACCTCACTCAAGCAACGTCTCATTGGCATGTCAGGCTCACCGGTACGTCGTTAGAGCATGGCTCTTCGTGATGGTAGGTACAGTTTACATGAAGTATTCATCCTCTCGATGACTGCGCGAGTACAAATATTGGGAGACTCGTTTATGTTGAAAATGATAAGAGTTTCAAAAGTATTTGTTGCGCTGTACTGGTGATAGAGGAAGACTTGCCGCACTGTAGGGCGGGGTGTTGTGTTTATGGTGTCAGCTGATCCTTGGTACTGCGACGAGGCAGTTGTTTTCTGTGTTTCGCTGATGGTGGCGCCAGGTATAAATGTGGCGCGGGTCAGATGTGACCCAATTTGTTGGTCGACTGGAGATATTTAGCCAGTGTTTTGACTGTTTTATATTTTTCCTGTAACAAGAGGTCACCTTCTCTTAATAATATATGCTCAATGGTAAAGGGAATTTTAAGGGCGATTAGGTATTTATTTGAAGTTTACTCTAGCACTATGTTGTCAGGAACAGTGAAGGAGAGAGTGTTCGTTAATGTGTGTTCTGTACTTAAGAGCTGTGTGCTGCCAGTTTGGTGCGTCCCAGCCTTAATCTGGTCATCTTATCTTGAGATGATTTCGGGGCTTTAGTGTCCCCGCGGCCCGGTCCTCGACCAGGCCTCCACAGAAGCAGCCCGTGACAGCTGACTAACACCCAGGTACCTATTTTACTGCTAGGTAACAGGGGCATAGGGTGAAAGAAACTCTGCCTATTGTTTCTCGCCGGCGCCCGGGATCGAACCCGGGACCACAGAATCACAAGTCCAGTGTGCTATCCGCTCGGCAGACCGGCTCCCATCATCGTTACATCAATTTCTCTGCTTTTATACCTGACATGTTTCCAAGTTTCCCATTTCATTTTAATGGACCCATAGTACAAAGGTGAGCCTAGCGTTTTCCATTTCATTACAAAATCTTGGGTGATGGTATCTTTGAAGACTCCTTTATGTTCAACATAAGGAATTGGATGACGGGTAATGTAAGGTGTGTTGTGCATCGTTTTGGCTAGTTGATCTACAGGTTCATTATGGAGTATACCACAACGCGCTGGGTCCCATTGGATAGAAATGCCATAACCGTTCAATCGATTTTCATGAATAAGTTGAAGGCATGGGTAAACAAACTTTTTGCACGTTGAGGAAGAGTACGTAATTGCTAAAATCCACTCTTGGAGTCACTAAAGATTGTATATATCCCAACTGGTAATGTTGTGCTTATTTAGAGAGCTTGGTTTCAGGCAAGGTTTAAGGCTAAAATTCAGCTGTGAAAATTGATAGTTGATTTAGTAACCGCCATCCTTGCTTGAGATGGTATTACGGGATCCATACAGCGATAGTGACCGAGGGAGAGTTGTTCATAAGGATGCGAGATCCATCTATATTAGGTAGCCATTCGCTGTGGTATTAGGTAGCCATTCGCTGTGGTATTAGGTAGCCATTTTTCAATATTAAAACAAAGACTGAGGCTATGGCAGAGTTTGGTGCAGACTTTGAAGTAATGTAACTCCTCGATAAAAGCCTAACGTGTATGAATAAACTCTGGCGTTACCTGTGGCAGGTGGCTACAGGTGATGCATCGCCCAATCCTGAGCACTCCAGGTGCAAACTCTGTGAGCAGGAACTGCGGCATGATCTCCCGCACTACATCACCGAATGCCCAGTTATTAGACCTTTCATACCAGTTGACATGAGGTACCTGGAGCTTTGCAATTACTTTATTCATTCTCGTATTCTTGAAGATATCCTCACAGTGTACCCAAAATTGGCCAGTGCAGGCTATTAAACATATGGCCCTGTATGACTAACCATCCTGCGAGATGGGGACTTTTATTATCACTGCTGCCTTATTCACTCTTGTTTTGATGATATCCTCATAATGCATCCGGAGTCTGCCAGTGAAGACTACTTATCACATGCCTCTGTATGACTAACCATCCTGTGTGATGGGGATTTTTTAGCATCACGTAGCTAGCTTTTTGACACACTGTACTCCCCTTCATATAGTCTAGGGTAGCTGCACAAATGCAGATGTACCTAATGTATTAATAAAAAAAAAATGGCTTCTACCCATAGCCCGTGTCTTCTTGCCCCGCTCCTGTGCCAGGTAAGTTACGGGCTCACCATAGCCCGTGCTACATAGAACTTGTTCCGAGTAGCTGAATCTATAACAACAACAACAACAACAAAAAAGCAAACCACAGCAAAGCTTCTGTGCCAGGTAAGTCCACTACGGGCTCACCATAGCCCGTGCTACTTGCCCCGCTCCTGTGCCAGGTAAGTTCCGGGCTCTCCATAGCCCATGCTACTTGGAACTTGTTCCGAGTAGCTGAATCTATAACAATCTATAACAACGAATAGCAAACGGTACAATTTCCACAGTGAGTTAGATAACTCACTTTGGATTTACCTCACCTCTTCCACACTCAAGAATGTAGCACTCGGCGTGTACAGTTCTAATCGACCCCAAGACGCTACAAGCTTCGACACAGAGCAGACAGCAGACTACGACCGCATCCAGCTACAATGCTCTCGCTCTCCCATGACTCCAGACACTCACGATTCCCGATTCGAGCCGCCACGTTCTCCCACATAGAGCTCCGCGACTCCGGCCACACTCAGCTCTGCTCCAGGCTTCGTCTCAACGTCTACGACACTGCTGTATCCAGGACTACTAAATAAATATGAAACTCGCTAAACACTGTGTATTTAATCTACCCAACAACGTAACATAATCGTACGTTACAGACCGAGCTATTGGGCATTTATCTAGCCACTGAATACCTTAAGCTCAATGGTGGTGGAGTTATTTTCTGTGACTCTAAAAGTGCTCTGCAGTCCTTAAATAACCCATCACAATGTATGTCTGAAGTAGCTTGTAATATTAAATGGAATGTAATTTTTGCCAATGATAATAATTCTTGTATAAAATTTGTGTGGATCCCATCCCATGTTGGAGTTGGAAAACATTACTTTGTAGATCGATTGGCCAATGAGGCTTGCAGGAAAGAAAGCATTGATTATGACTTTGGATTATCTAATGCAATTATTAGAAACATACAAATTAAAGAAATTAATTCAGATTTAGAAGAACTAAGAAATGCCCAGAGACCTGAAAGCTGCAGTATTAAAAGTTATGACAAGTTTTGCAATAATAGGTATTTGTATGGTCAGCACAGTAACCGGACCAGGCAATGTGATGTAGTCATTGCGCGAATTCGCCTTGGCTATAGACACATCTGGCAGGTTAGTGAGGCTGAGCCACTACCAGAATACTCAGATTGTAAACTCTGTGATAAACCTTTAATGCATTCACTAGAACACTATATTGATGAATGTGAAACCGTAAAGGACTTTAGACCTCCTGGTCTCTTGTACCACCAACTGTGTAACTATTTTATTGACTCAGGTGTTCTGGACGACATCCTAACAATTTACCCAAAATTTGCTTGTCCATTTTAAAGAATGAAGAACAATTTTTATTTATATTGCTTCTAAGCTGCATCACTTATGAACCCATCCCTGCCCTTGTGTGGAAGTGCACAGTAGAGAGTTGTTTGCACATATCCATACATTAAAACATTGATTGTAACCATGATATATATGTGCTTCAGCCTACAGTTTAGACCTATTGTCTTATGTATGACCCTCTGTCCTGCGTGACAGTGAATACCAGCATTATCCTCACTTTAATAAAATTATCAAAATCCTCAGATTAGGCAAAATTGTAATTAATTTTGTCAATAAAGATGTTAATAATAAAACGTTACAAGTGAATTAAAATAAATAAAATAAAGTAGTTGGAGTGTTAAAAGTGGTATACACGTCCTCTATTTCAGGCGTGTGGGTCATTGGGTACTTACTCTTTCTCTAATGTAAGGTCTACCAGACCTTTGACAGAAGTCAAGGGTCTGGGAAGATCATATATTTGTTAAGCTTTATAGTGGAGTTGGTTTCCAGTTAGTGAACTACAACAACGGACACACTGTATAATGTATGATGTATGGAGTTGTTGTGAAGGAAGGAGGAACTCTTCTCCTAATTATTGTGGAGGGTGCTAGCAGAGTTAAGAGCACAACAGAAAAGGGTACACAACAGATAACTATCTACCAGAATCACACTCATATATTGCTAAGTTAGCCGCCATTAACGTTAAAGAAAACGTACCCAACTTTTACTGTCTCACCGCACTCACCGGGGAATCGATCCCGGGATCCGCGAGTGTCAGTAGAGAAGGTATCTACAGTAACACTTGTACGTTTACATCCTAACAACATTCACTCAAACACAGGAGAATGTTGGGCTGTGTGGGTATGTATAGCTTAGAAGGGAACTTTACTTAAGCTTACTTAGATCACTTTACACTCACCTTCATAAGACAGTACAATAACACACATGGATGAAGTCATTGTGTTTAACGTACTATTGATGGAAAGTCGGGGCTTAGAGCTGAAGCTCGACCATGTGTGGCAAACCAGTAATGGGTCGCAAGAACTTATTAAGCGTCGTGATCTCTTTTGATCTACTTTTGTCAATAATGATAATTTATTAAACTTTAAAATTATTATTTAATATATTGAATAAAATTACTTAAACATAAAATTTCAAATTAACTTTCTTTACTGTGTTCCTAAACAATATTAATATTACTTAAAATTAACCAATTATTTGCTTACAAACCGGCAAAGCGTTCAAATTAAAAAAATATATTTATGTTGTTTTTGTGTTTTAATTTAGTTTATAACCATTGAGTGTATATTTATTTTCATAAAATTTTGAACATCTGCTTCAGAGCAGACAATAAGAATAGATCAAACTGCTGACGTCACGCAAATGTTTCAGTGGCAGGTCTGCCTCACCGGTACGTCATGGGAGCACATCTCAGTGGCAGGTCTGCTTCACCGGTACGTCGTGGGAGCACGTCTCAGTGGCAGGTCTGCCTCACCGGTACGTCATGGGAGCACGTCTCAGTGGCAGGTCTGCTTCACCGGTACGTCATGGGAGCACGTCTCAGTGGCAGGTCTGGCTCACCGGTACGTCATGGGAGCACGTCTCAGTGGCAGGTCTAGCTCACCGGTACGTCATGGGAGCGCGTCTCAGTGGCAGGTCTGCCTCACCGGTACGTCATGGGAGCACGTCTCAGTGGCAGGTCTGCCTCACCGGTACGTCATGGGAGCGCGTCTCAGTGGCAGGTCTGCCTCACCGGTACGTCATGGGAGCGCGTCTCAGTGGCAGGTCTGCCTCACCGGTACGTCATGGGAGCGCGTCTCAGTGGCAGGTCTGCCTCACCGGTACGTCATGGGAGCGCGTCTCAGTGGCAGGTCTGCCTCACCGGTACGTCATGGGAGCACGTCTCGGTGGCAGGTCTGCCTCACCGGTACGTCATGGGAGCACGTCTCAGTGGGAGGTCAGCCTCACCGGTACGTCATGGGAGCACGTCTCAGTGACAGGTCTGCCTCACCGGTACGTCATGGGAGCACGTCTCAGTGACAGGTCTGCCTCACCAGTACGTCATGGGAGCACGTCTCAGTGACAGGTCTGCCTCACCAGTACGTCATGGGAGCGTCGCGGCGACCCTCTTTGACAGCATTTACTGCATAACAAACTGAACAAATGTTTGTTGTTGTTTTTGTAGCAAAAGTGCAGAGGTTACAGACCCGCCTCAGACTCTTATGTTTATATCGCACGGCTCTCATCCTCCCATTCATTGTTGTGTGGGACAGGCAGCCCGTGTATATATACATATACGTTAAGCTAATATCGAGGACCACCAAGGTCGAACAATCCAGCGACAAGTTAACTAACTCCTGATGCATATTTACTGCTAGGTGAACAGAGGCATTAGGTGACAGGTAACGTCACCAAACATTTGTGTAAAGCCCGGAAGTCGAACCCTGGATTCCCGATTATCACTCTAGAACGAACCCAACTGACCTACTTGAGGAATCATCCTATTTTCCTAGCAGCCAAGTCAATCCCAAAGAGTATTATGTATTGTGGCCAGAACAGAGTACTGTACACCGCTGGTCAGTTAATAGTCACTCGAGGCCGGACAACACCGAGAGTGAAAGCTGCCATACGAGGACAACTACCAGCGGTAAATGTGCTCTGGAAGACGCCAAGTGACAGACAAATACTCACAATTACAACACCATACCACAGCCACGTCACATTCCTTCACGCCACAACAAACAGATCAACAACCATGACAGACTGCTTGATCCATAACCACTCCCCCATGTACACACACACAACACGGGTCACAAACCCTCCTACAGCACAACCTAGTACAACCAACACATCACAAGACAAACATCCCTTTTAGTGTTTGAGTGAATGTTGTTAAGGTGTTGACTACAACTGTTACTGTACCAAGGGCTTTATGTGACGCCAAACTTGCCTCCCGCAGCTCGGCTCCTGAACTGTGACCAAGCTGCCACCAGCTGGGTTAAGCTCTGGCAATATTTCTTATCCATAAAATACCTCGTCACCACAACCTTGGTGTGTGCCACTTCCTCCCTCCCCCACTTGGGTCACCTTTGTACCAGTCACTGATGGAAGAGTCCCGGGGGAGCTTCCGTGTTGTCTTCCCTCATGCTGGACTCCTTCTGTCTCGAAAATATCATTATTAATATTGAGAAAATCCTTTGGAGCCGTGATGAAGATTCGAACCCATGTGGTGGGTGTTCCCAAGCACACGCTCCAGACAACTAGGCCACAACATCTATATCGTTGTCTAGAGTGTGTGCTTGTGAACAACCACCGAATTTGTTGGAATCCTCATCACGGCTCCTACGGATTTTCTCACTGATACATCACGTTAGTGTGATTACTCTCTGTGTATTATTGGTACTAACGTTTAATTTATAAACAATTACAGAGGGAATGATTATATAGTTTGCATTTTTATTTTATATATATATATATTAGGCCACACATCTCGATCACGTTTCAGGGGAGTAACACAAGAGCCACCAGACGGCTTCAGGCTACACCAGGAGGTGTACCCGCCACTCGCTGTATACACTCATAGTTTACTTTAGTCCTGAACTATTACCAGGAATAGTCTATACTTGCTGCTTGGTCAGTAGGCTACTATGGTGGCCTTAATAACTCGCCAAATATTGACAAGTCTTAAGTCCAACACCTAACTAAACTTGGACACATAAAAGCCTTTTGTATTACAGATAATATGATCTCGCTGGTTTATAAATAATCGCACTAAAACAAAGACAATATAACCGAAAATGGACTTTAATCTAAATTTGGTTCTCTGTTATAACGAAGATATTTTCATTTCAACGATGTTTTTCTCTCAAGCAAGCACGGGAAAAAACTTAACGAGGAATAAAAAGTTAATATTCACCGTGGCACAATAGTAAAGCACTCGGCAAGCGATTTGGCCTGGGTTCGAATCTTGGTCTGGGAGGATTGACTGGACGTAAATGAATGAGGTACCTGGACCTAGATTCACGAAGCTCCCTGTATTTTTTCATAAGTAGGTGTGCTAGGAAGGTTCTTAAGTACCGGCTAATAGCATACCTACGTGCGATTCAGAAAGGTGCTCTTGCAAAGATATTAGCAACTTCATTCAAGTCTCGCTAGATGTCACTAGGGCTTTTCGTTTGGCCAATCATAGAGACGGTAACATTATTCTTCTTACAGCTGTAGCCAATCACGACGCTGGCATATCGGAGCTCATCCGTGCTCACTTGCCACATATTTACCTCTAATTTTCTTATAAAATTTTTATACTTCGAAGTAAAACTATGTTTTTTTCAACTTCTACAGCCAACACCGACTTTGTAGTAAACAAATATATTATATTTTTTGTTTACCAACGTAATTCTAAGAGATATTGTGTGGCTTACTTTGTAACTCCTAAGAGTTGAGAAGAAGAAGTGTAGCCATGTCTGTGGTAGAAAAAAAAAAGAGTTGAGAAGCGATGGTATTTATTTACGTATATATATTTACCTAAATTAACCCAAGAGCCACTAACTACCTGGTGGCCTCGACGAAGACAAAAAGCCGGCGGCTTGTTAAAGTCCATCCAATTGTCCTAATGATATTTTATAGCTGGATTTTGACATGTACGGCTTCAGCGGGTAGGCGGTTCCATGGGATTTACAGCCCTCTGGGTGAAAAAATCTCTCTTTTCAGTCCTATTTGAGAGGATATACGCTCCAACACTATATCTGTGAATGCCCTGTTATCAATGACTTCAGACCAAATGGTATGAGGTACTATGAACTCTGTAATTACTTCAAAACTCAGGAATATTGGAAGATATTCTTGTGCTGTGCCCAGATTTTGCATGTGGGGGCTGATAGTGGGGTCTTACAATTCTTGTTCTCCTGATTCCATGTATAACTAGCCGTCCTGTGAGGCGGGGATGTTGGATGCGTTGCTGCTGTTTTTTTTTTTTTTGTTATCTACACTGTGTGGTCCTTCAATCAGAATGGAGAAGCTGCACATTGCTGTGTATACCTAAGCTTGTTAAAAAAGAATACATTGTTTTAGAGGAGTCTTGTAGAAACTAGTAATAGTAATTATAATATAATTTTACCATGATTCAGTGTTTACCTCCTATGAAAATCGTGAAACTGTTGTTTGGTCAGAGTTGATTTGTTTTTGTTTCTTGAGGCAGGTATTTTCTCCCCTGATTCCATGTGTAACTAACCATCCTGTGAGGTGGAAATATTAGATGAACTTAGCTAGTTTTTGATCTACACTGTGAAATCTTTCATACAGAATAGGGTAGCAGCACATTGCTGTGTATACCTAAGCTTCCTAATAAAAAAATTAAGTAATAAAGGTTTTAAATTATAGTTTGTATTATTACCTGTCTTACCCATATTAAATCATGCTAACCATGGATCATCAAGATCTCATATTGATATGCAATAGTTATATTTCGTTTGGGTCATTCATCATATTGTGCAGTAATGTCTCAATTTTTCACTTCTTTGGATTTACGGGAGAAATGATAATATAAACAACCCATAAATATTTTTCATTATATTTGTCTATTTAAATAACTAGATCAATATTTTCACAGCTGACAGGATTTGTTATAATCATAAGTGAATTTATCTGTTACAAAAAATTAGGTGTATTGTTACACACAATGGTGCTACATAGCCTTCCCAGTTTGGTGCCTTCTTTCGATAATTACTGACTTATAGTTACACAGCCAAATTGTGTAACAGGAAGAGCTCTTGGACACACATTAGTACAATGCTAAATGTAGAGGAATCAGCTGAGCATATCGCAAATAAAAATAAGCTGCCTCAGCTTATAAGGTTAATAAAACAAACATTCCTCAAATAAGTTGCTGCCTCACCAATTGGTGATAATTTTTTTGGATCCGTGTAGAGCAACACCATGTAGTATTGGTAATCTAGAAAAATAAAGCAATATTGTAATACAGCCTGTAGGATAAAACTACAATATATATATATATATATATATATATATATATATATATATATATATATATATATATATATATATATATATATATATATATATATATATATATATATTTTATTAAATATGACCGAAAAAGTAAGATTAATAATTCTAACACGAATTTTCTCAATCTTTCGTACATTATGCTTCACTGTTGGAGGTAAATCAAAAATCACTTCTCCAAAATTCATTTTTATTTCTAGTCTGACGCGACACGGGCGCGTTTCGTAAAACTTATTACATTTTCAAAGACTTCACAAATACACAACTGATTAGAACTTGCGTTTCCCTGATTTTATATCTACATTTGAGTGAGGTGGGAAGGGTGATGTGGCATTACATTTGAGTGAGGTGGGAAGGATGATGTGGCATTAGAGAATATTAATAGGGTATTAAAAGTATCAACACAAGACAGAACACGAAACAATGGATATTGAATAGAAGTGTTTGTAGAAAGCCTATTGGTCCATATTTCTTGATGCTTCTATATTGGAGCGGAGTCTTGAGGTGGGTAGAATATAGTTGTGCAATAATTGGCTGTTGATTGCTGGTGTTGACTTCTTGATGTGTAGTGCCTCGCAAACGTCAAGCCGCCTGCTATCGCTGTATCTATCGATGATTTCTGTGTTGTTTACTAGGATTTCTCTGGCGATGGTTTGGTTATGGGAAGAGATTATATGTTCCTTAATGGAGCCCTGTTGTTTATGCATCGTTAAACGCCTAGAAAGAGATGTTGTTGTCTTGCCTATATACTGGGTTTTTTGGAGCTTACAGTCCCCAAGTGGGCATTTGAAGGCATAGACGACGTTAGTCTCTTTTAAAGCGTTCTGTTTCGTGTCTGGAGAGTTTCTCATGAGTAGGCTGGCCGTTTTTCTGGTTTTATAGTAAATCGTCAGTTGTATCCTCTGATTTTTGTCTGTAGGGATAACGATAAACTACTCCAAGCTTGTACTAAAGAGGCACCCTTCTTGAGCCCGGATGGGCATATGTATAAGCAAGTAGATGGGGTCGCTATGGGTTCTCCCCTAGGTGTCCTGTTTGCAAACTTCTACATGGGTACCATCGAGCAAAAAGTCTTAGTCGACATGAACTTGAAACCGGCCATATACTGCAGGTATGTTGACGACATTTTTACACAGGTACCTGATGTCAGACATCTGCAGGAGCTGAAGGAGGCATTTGAGCAGAGTTCCGTGCTGCGTTTCACTTACGAGACGGAAAAGGATGGGAAGCTGCCTTTTCTAGATGTAACAGTCATGGAAAAGGGCGGAGGTTTCCACACTGCAGTCTACACAAAGGAAACAAACATAGGAATGTGCCTAAATGCCAACAGCGACTGCCCTGACAGGTACAAGAGGAGTGTTGTTAACGCATACGTCGACCGTGCTCTCAGCCACAGCTCAGAATGGAAGCAAGTCGACGAAGAACTCTGTAGGGTAAGGCAGGTTCTAGTCAATAACGGCTTCTCCAATGGTTTCATCGAAGACATCATAAGAAGGAAAGTGAAAAGCCATGCAACCTCCGAAGAGACAACTAACACAACACCTATACCCCCTATTAGACTATTTTACAGGAACTTCTTTTCCACAGCTCATAAAACAGAGGAAAGGGTCCTGAAAGATATTGTTAATAGAAACGTTATCCCTACAGACAAAAATCAGAACCACCCCTAGATCTCTTTCTTTATCAGAATTCTTTAAAGATTTCTCACATAATGTATAGGTTGTGTGGGGTCTATGTTCTCCTGTTCCACATTCCATAACATGGCATTTATTAACATTAAATTCCATTTGCCAAGTGGTGCTCCATATACTTATTTTATCCAGGTTTTCTTGAAGGGCATGACAATCATCTAAATTTCTTATCCTTCCTATTATCTTAGCATCATCAGCAAACATGTTCATGTAATTCTGTATACCAACTGGTAGATCATTTATGTAGACAATAAACATCACTGGTGCAAGAACTGAACCCTGTGGTACTCCACTTGTGACATTTCTCCAGTCCGATACATTGCCTCTGATTACTGCCCTCATTTTTCTATGTCAGAAAATTTTTCATCCATATTAGAAGCTTACCTGTCACCCCTCCAATATTTTCCAGTTTCCAGAACAACCTCTCTATGTGGAACTGTCGAATGCCTTTTTTAGGTCCAAATAGATGCAGTCAACCCAACCATCTCTTTCCTGTAATATATCTGTTGCTCGATCATAGAAACTGAGTAAATTCGATACACAGGATCTTCCAAATCGAAAACCATACTGTCTGTCTGAAATTATATCATTTCTCTCCAGGTGTTCTACCCATTTAGTTTTAATTATTTTTTCCAATATTCCAATTCCAATTTTTTCCAATAATGTGTGTGTGTGTATGTATATTTGTGTTGTTGAATATGACCGAAAGTCAGTCTTTCTGCCCCTCTCCTTACTGCTATTGTTGTTTCTCGCATCTGTGTATTGCTTGTATGTTTGGGCAATTTTTCCCCTTTTCCTAGTTCTGCATCTCTGCTTTAGTATAAATTTTGTTGTGCCATTATCATATATTTCACAAAACTTGACATACATCTCATTTACTTCATGTCCTAACAGCAAGTGTTTGTCAAATTCCTTAAGGAAATATCTGAGTTCCCCATAATGACCTCTCCACAAGTCAGGTTTTTCAACTGCTTCAAGCTCATTTTCTTCCAGATTTTAATGCATTGCATACTTTATTCCCAAAAAGACATGGTCACTTTTACCCAAGTGACCATGTCACTTGGGTAAAAGGAGGGAGGTACTGAAAGGAGGAAAAGGGAGGTACCAAAGGAGGGAGGTACTGAATGATAAATATATCTTTCTCTTTCCTGGTAAATATAATATCCAGCATGGAGGGAACATCCCCTTCCCTCATCCTCGTAGCTTGTTTAACATGTAGAAACATGAATGTTTACAGGGTGAGGTTTACGAAATTATATATATATATATATATGCAAACAAGCCTGAATGGTCCCCAGGACTATATACAACTGAAAACTCACACCCCAGAAGTGACTCGAACCCATACTCCCACAACTGGTATGTACAGGGACGCCTTAATCCGCTTGACCATCACGACCGGACATAAGGAAGTGATAGCCGAGGCTATATGAACCACTTCCCCGCCGGCACTCGGATGGTAATCTTGGGCATAGCATTTTATCAATGCTATGCCGGCGGGGAAGTGGTTCATATAGCCTCGGCTATCACTTCCTTATGTCCGGTCGTGATGGTCAAGCGGATTAAGGCGTCCCTGTACATACCAGTTGTGGGAGTATGGGTTCGAGTCACTTCTGGGGTGTGAGTTTTCAGTTGTATATAGTCCTGGGGACCATTCAGGCTTGTTTGCATTTGTGTTCCTCACGTGTGCCCCAAAGAATGAGGTGATTTGATAAAATGCTATGCCCAAGATTACCATCCGAGTGCCGGCGGGGAAGTGGTTCATATAGCCTCGGCTATCACTTCCTTATGTCCGGTCGTGATGGTCAAGCGGATTAAGGCGTCCCTGTACATACCAGTTGTGGGAGTATGGGTTCGAGTCACTTCTGGGGTGTGAGTTTTCAGTTATATATATATATATATATATATATATATATATATATATATATATATATATATATAATTGGTCTCTGGTCTATATATATATATATATATATATATATATATATATATATATATATATTATATATATATATATATATATATATATATTTATATATATACATATATATATACATATATATATACATATATATATACATATATGTATATATATATACATATAAGTTTGTGTGTGTGTAATTTATATAAATAAATAATTAAATATTAATTTTGTTAATATCTTTTCAGGGAAAACTTGCAAGTACAATTCGTATACAAGAGGGGCAACAAGAGCCAGAGGATGTCTACTAAGAAAATATATAAGTCTTTATCCTCACACTCTTGATATATGGTCTTCTCTGGTCTCTTTATTTTCTCTCCTCACAAATGTCCCTTTTTTTTATTTCTTTTACGTTTCTCTCCTGTTTTTCTTGTCTTTTAATCTCTCCTTTCCTCCTCTCTTCTAACACCTCTCGTTTCCTGTCTCTTCTAGCTTCTCTCTTCCTTTACTTTTTATATTTGTGGTATTCATTTATGTCAGTTTTATCTTGTATATTTTTCTTGTATCTTTTTCTTATCTTGTGTTTCTCTTCCCCTTCTCTTCAATGATTTCTCATTTCTCTCCTCTCTCTGTTGTTTCTGTTCTGTCTTCTCTCTCCTTGCCTTAATTTTGTTCTGTCTCCTCTTTTGTTGTGTGTGTGTCTTTCTGTCTGTCTGTCTCTCTTTCTCTCTCTCTGGCTCTCTTTCTTTCTCTTTCTTTCTCTCTTTCTCTCGCTCTCTCTCTGGCTCTCTTGCTCTCTCTCTCTGGCTCTCTCTCTGGCTCTCTCTCTGGCTCTCTCTCTCTCTCTGGCTCTCTCTCTCTCTCTCTCTCGCTCTCTCTCGCTCTCTCTCTCTGGCTCTCTTGCTCTCTCTCTCTCTGGCTCTCTCTCTCTCTCTCTCTCTCTCTCTCTCTCTCTCTCTCTCTCTCTCTCTCTCTCTCTCTCTCTCTCTCGCTCTCTCTCGCTCTCTCTCGCTCTCTCTCTCTGGCTCTCTTGCTCTCTCTCTCTCTGGCTCTCTCTCTCTCTGGCTCTCTCTCTCTCTCTGGCTCTCTCTCTCTCTCTGGCTCTCTCTCTCTCTCTCTGGCTCTCTCTCTCTCTGGCTCTCGCTCTCTCTCGCTCTCTCTCTCTGGCTCTCTTGCTCTCTCTCTCTCTGGCTCTCTCTCTCTCTCTCTCTCTCTCTCTCTCTCTCTCTCTCTCTCTCTCTCTCTCTCTCTCTCTCTCTCTCTCTCGCTCTCTCTCGCTCTCTCTCTCTGGCTCTCTTGCTCTCTCTCTCTCTGGCTCTCTCTCTCTCTGGCTCTCTCTCTCTCTCTGGCTCTCTCTCTCTCTCTGGCTCTCTCTCTCTCTCTCTGGCTCTCTCTCTCTCTCTCTGGCTCTCTCTCTCTGGCTCTCTCTCTCTCTCTCTCTCTGGCTCTCTTGCTCTCTCTCTCTCTCTCTCTGGCTCTCTCTCTCTCTCTCTCTCTGGCTCTCTCTCTCTCTCTCTGGCTCTCTCTCTCTCTCTCTCTCTGGCTCTCTCTCTCTCTCTCTGGCTCTCTCTCTCTCTCTCTCTCTCTGGCTCTCTCTCTCTCTCTCTCTCTCTCTGGCTCTCTCTCTGGCTCTGGCTCTCTCTGGCTCTGGCTCTCTCTCTCTCACTCTGGCTCTGGCTCTCTCTCTCTCTCTCTCTCTCTCTCTCTCTCTCTCTCTCTCTCTCTCTCTCTGGCTCTCTCTCTCTCGCTCTCTCTTTCTCTCTGGCTCTGTCTCTCTCTCTCTCTCTGGCTCTCTCGCTCTCTCTGGCTCTCTCTCTCTGGCTCTGTCTCTCTCTCTCTCTCTCTCTCTCCCTCTCTCTCTCTCTCTCTCTCTCTCTCTCTCTCTGGCTCTCTCTCTCTCTGGCTCTCGCTCTCTCTCGCTCTCTCTCTCTGGCTCTCTTGCTCTCTCTCTCTGGCTCTCTCTCTCTCTGGCTCTCTCTCTCTCTCTCTGGCTCTCTCTCTCTGGCTCTCTCTCTCTGGCTCTCTCTCTCTGGCTCTCTCTCTCTCTCTCTCTCTGGCTCTCTCTCTCTGGCTCTCTCTCTCTCTCTCTCTCTGGCTCTCTCTCTCTCTCTCTCTCTGGCTCTGGCTCTCTCTGGCTCTGGCTCTCTCTCTCTCACTCTGGCTCTGGCTCTCTCTCTCTCTCTCTGGCTCTCTCTCTCTGGCTCTCTCTTTCTCTCTGGCTCTGTCTCTCTCTCTCTCTCTGGCTCTCTCGCTCTCTCTGGCTCTCTCTCTCTGGCTCTGTCTCTCTCTCTCTCTCTCCCTCTCTCTCTCTCTCTCTCTCTCTCTCTGGCTCTCTCGCTCTCTCTGGCTCTCTCGCTCTCTCTGGCTCTCTCGCTCTCTCTGGCTCTTTCACTCTCTCTGGCTCTCTTTCTCTCTGGCTCTCGCTCTCTCTGGCTCTCTCTCTGGCTCTCTCTCTCTGGCTCTCTCTGGCTCTCTCTCTCTCTCTCTCTCTCTCTGGCTCTCTCTCTCTCTCTGGCTCTCTCTCTCTCACTCTCTGGCTCTCTCTCTCACTCTGGCTCTCTCTCTCTCTCTCTCTCTCTCTCTCTCTCTGGCTCTCTCTCTCTTTCTCTCTGGCGCTGTCTCTCTCTCTCTGGCTCTCTCGCTCTCTCTGGCTCTCTCTCTCTCTCTGGCTCTCTCGCTCTCTCTGGCTCTTTCACTCTCTCTGGCTCTCTTTCTCTCTGGCTCTCGCTCTCTCTGGCTCTCTCTCTCTCTGGCTCTCTGGCTCTCTCTCTCTCTCTCTCTCTCTCTCTGGCTCTCTCTCTCTCTCTCTCTCTGGCTCTCTCTCTCTCTCTGGCTCTCTCTCTCTCTCTCTCTCTCTCTCTGGCTCTCTCTCTCTCACTCTCTGGCTCTCTCTCTCTCTCTCACTCTCTCTCTCTGGCTCTCTCTCTCTGGCTCTCTCTCTCTGGCTCTCTCTCTCTCACTCTCTGGCTCTCTCTCTCTCACTCTCTCTCTCTGGCTTTTATTTCTCTGGCTCTGTGGCGCTCTCTCTCTGGCTCTCGCTCTCTCTCTCTGGCTCTCATATTTCATTTGATTTAAAAATGTCTGAGATTTTTTACTTAATCTAAGTTATATTGCATGGTGCTAATATAAATATTATACATGTCTGTTTTTTCTTTTCTTTCTCTTTCTCCCTTTCTTTCTTTCTCTTTCTTTCCTTCTCTCTCTTTTTCTTTCTCTTTCTACATGATTATTATGCTTGACTGTGTTTACATTCACTTGTAGATTTTTATTTTTAGTTAATTAGTCCTAAACTTTTGATTAATAGATTTTTATTATTAGTCATAGAAAAACTATAGTGTTATATGTATACTCGGAAAATTTTACTTGTTTTAGTTTTAAGTAACAATAACTGCTTGTAACGTCAGACTGATCTCAGCATGACATGAATCACAGGCTGCTTGATCACAAAATCTATTGTGTTCACATATTGCATATATAGATTTTTATAGATTTTTAAATTTTTACTTTTATATTCTGTTATAGATATAGTCTATATATTTCGAGCTATTACATATATTTTGTTGTATTACTCATTCTTAATTAAATAAATATAATATTTTAATTCTCTTTTTGTACCCTATTTATTTGTAATTTGCACATACATATATAGGATGTCCATTTCTTTCTCAGATATGTCTTCTTTCTTTCTCTCCCTTTCTATTTCAGATATGAATTAAAAAATTATTATACCCTAATTTACCCTAAACGTTTTAATGTAGGTAATTAAAAGATTATAAAAAAGTTTTTAGAAATGTTAATTATTTACGTTCTAAGGTTGTATATAAAAGTTCTCAAAAAACCTTTTCTAAACGTAATTATAAACGTGCTGAAAACAATGAAATGTCGTTTTTAGGATGTTTTAAAAACATGAAAATGTTTGCTGGGATCCCGTTTTCTATTGACGGAAAATTCCACTACAAGCTACATTTTCTATGGGTTAACTTGTTTATACAACACAGCAGCAATATTATCTGCATGTTGAATTGATATTAGTAAATGGTGTCTGATTTTCCGACACCACCATCCCCAACTCCCCCGTCCCCACATTCTAGCAACAATTAACCCCTCCCCTGTCTGCTCGTCCTTCCCACCATCACCCACTCCCATCCCCCTTGTACTCCTTACCATTCCCCACTACATCGTTCGAGGCATTCCCAAACGATCTGATGTTCCCATCAGAAAATTGGGAACATTAAATGATCTGATGTTCCCATCACTGATATATAAGAAAAACAGTTAAGAATCGAAATGAAAAAAAAGATAAACTATATTCGCAAAATGAACGGTACGGTAAACAACAAAGCTCAATTCCAAGGCAATGTCACACAAAATAATTAAATCAAAATGAATATAAATCGAAATGTATGATAATTCAACTTATCAATGAAATCAGAAACATTGAAATGGAATCGAAACATATTTATTATAGCGCGTGTTGCTCTTAATATTTGAGAGATAGTGCTCCATGTTTTCTAAATATTGCCCTTAAATTAATTTGCCCTTGGTCATATGTTTATCACGTTGATTAGTTGCTGCTCTACATCATAATTTTAATGTTTTAACGCCTGTTTTGTTGAAGTGCCAATAAAATAAATATGCTTAATAATACCGACCATTTACTTTTTATTTCTACCAGTGACTGTCGTAGGGGCCCCAGCACACTGGTTGGCCCAGAGGCCCATAATACAGTTAAGACGGCTTTGAGTAGGTCAGTTGCGTTCCTTCGATCTCCAGTAATAATCGGGAATCCAAGGTTCGACTTCCAGGCTGTATACAAGTGTTTGGTCACATTTCCTGTCTCCTAATGTCTCTGTTCACCTAACAGTAAATAAGCACTGGGAGTTAGTTAACTTGTTGTTGGGTTGTTCGACCTTGGTGGTCCTTGATATAAGCCTAACGTATACGTATATTCACGGGCTGCCTGTCCCGAAAACAATGAAGAGGAGGATGAGAGCCGTGCGTTATAAATATAATAGTCTGAGGCGGGTCTGTAACCTCTGCACTTTTGCTGCAAAATCAACATTTGTTCAGTTAGTTATGCAGTAAATGTTGTCAAAGTGGGTCGCCGCGAAGTTCCCATGACGTACCGGTGAGGCAGACCTGCCACCGAGACGTGCTCCCATGACGTACCGGTGAGGCAGACCTGCCACTGAGACGTGCTCCCATGACGTACCGGTGAGGCAGACTTGCCACCGAGACGTGCTCCCGTGATGTACCGGTGAGGCAGACCTGCCACTGAGACGTGCTCCCATGACGTACCGGTGAGGCATACCTGCCACTGAGACGTGCTCCCATGACGTACCGGTGAGGCAGACCTGCCACCGAGACGTGCTCCCATGATGTACCGGTGAGGCAGACCTGCCACTGAGACGTGCTCCCATGACGTACCGGTGAGGCAGACCTGCCACCGAGACGTGCTCCCATGACGTACCGGTGAGGCAGACCTGCCACTGAGACGTGCTCCCATGACGTACCGGTGAGGCAGACCTGCCACCGAGACAGGCTCCCATGACGTACCGGTGAGGCAGACCTGCCACTGAGACGTCGCTTTAGTGTTATCAGCAGTGTTGACATTTTATTACTTGTCTGCTTTTTTGCAAACATATAAAAATTAACAATTTATTAAAACATACGAGTTAACGAACAGAAACAAGAATGCAACATAAATATTAATATTTTATTAGTATGCTTTGCAGATTTGTATGCAAGTATTTTTCTCATTTACAAAAAATTACATGGTTTTTTATAAAGTTCGAAAAACATTAATTTTATGTTTATTATTTTAATAATCATTTGAATTTAGTCACTAATATTTTATTAGGGTTAATATTATCAATGTATACAAATGAGGATCAAAAGATATTGCGGCGCTTAATATGTTTTCGCGGACTATTATTTGTTCTTAACACATGGTCGAGCTTCAGCTCTAAGCCCTGACTTTCCAGCAATGGTATGGTAATAACAATGACTTCCTGCATGGGTGTGTTATTGTAATGTCTTGTGAAGGTGTGTGTAAAATGCCTTAAGTTCCCTTCTAAACCATACAAACCAACACATCACAACACAGCCCAACATCTATTTGTGTTTGAGTGAATGCTGTTAAGGTGTTACGTACAATTGTAACTGTGGCTTTTTCCTCCACTTACACACGTGGATCATAGGTTCGATCCCCTGGAGGAACAGAAAAGTTGGGAACGTTTTCTTTCACATAATGACGGCTAACTTAGCAATATATGAGTGTGTACCCGGTAGATGGTTAACTGTTGTGCATCCTCCTCTGTTGTACACTTTACTCTGCTTGCACCTTCCACAATAATTAAGAGCAGAGTTCCTCCTTCCTTCACAACACCTCCATACATCATACATTATGCAGTGTGTCCGCTGTTGTAGTTCATTTATGGTTGAGAGGCGGGACCAAAAAGCCAGAACTCAACCCCTGCAAGCACAACTAGGTGAGTACTAACTGGAAACCCAACTCCAATCCACAGTTTAACAATTATATGATCTTCCCAGACCCTTGACTTCTGTCAATGGTCTGGTAGAGCTTATAAGAGAGAAACAGTAAGTACCCAGTGGCCCACACGCCTGAAATATAGGATATGTATAAAACTTTTAACACTCGAACTACTTTATTTATTTTAATTCACTTTGCGGGAGGGTGGGGGGTCGGAAGCCAGAGTGTATTCATACATGTTATGCTTCTATCGATGTACCTTGCAATACAAGCCCTGTACCGGTACAGGGCTTAGACATTCAGGCTACACAGTGAAGCAGCTATAGGCAGCCTCACAAATGCATTTCACAATATTAACTTGGAATCTGAATTCAATAATACACAATATATAAACTCATTAGCTAACCTCTTCCTATCCAAAACTCTAAGCCTCTACAACACTCACTGTCCCCTCCTTACCACGCAAGTAACTGACAAAAGAATAAACAATCCGTGGCTCACAAGTGGCATATTCAAATCAATCAACAAGAAAAATTAATATGAAAAGAAACTTAAGATTGATCTAAATACAAAGGAAGTAGTTAAAAGGTACTCATTAATGCTTACCAGTATCATAAGAAAAGCGAAACATTCCTATTATGAAAAAAAGGTTTAAAGAAGCAAAAGGCAACGTGAAAAGCACGTGGGAAACCATCTCTTAATATCCTAGGAACTAAACAGCAATCACATAGCAAGCAGAATCCCCCATTCTTTGTACCTAAGCCATATTCTTCACCATTGTAATCCATAGATCATCTGGTAACATGATTGTTATATTGAGTGCATAATCTACTACATAATGATCCTCATATTGTGCTTCAGTGAACCAATGTATAACGCTGAGATGTTTTCCTAATTGTACCTAGTTATCCTTGTTCACTATTGTGTATTGTTATTATTGTGTATTATTCTAATCTGCTTTTGTGTCAAAAAATTCTCGCAATTTACCTGTACATTTTTTTTTTTTTGCAATTTTACTGTAATTATTCTACTTAAAATCATTTGTACTTGTAGAGTAAAGTTGTAAAGTACCTGTTAAACATTTTTTGTCAATTTTACTCTTAATTCTCTAAAATTATCTGTTAGTTTAAGGATATGCTCTAAGGATAATTTAAGGACTTGCCCGAAACGCTATGCGTGCTAGTGGCTTTACAAGAATGTTATTTCAACTTTATATATATATATATATATATATATATATATATATATATATATATATATATATATATATATATATATATATATATATATATATATATATATATATATATATATATATATATATATATATATATATATATATATATATATATATATATATATATATATATATATATATATATATATATATATATATATATATATATATATATATATATATATATATATATATATATATATATATATATATATATATATATAACTGAAAACTCACACCCCAGAAGTGACTCGAACCCATACTCCCAGAAGCAACGCAACTGGTATGTACAAGACGCCTTAATCCACTTGACCATCATGACCGGACATAATGAGGTGATAGCCTAAGCTATTTGAACCACCCCACCGCCGGCACTCAGATAGTAATCTTGGGCATAGCATTTTACCAAATCACCTCATTCTTTGGGGCACACGTGAGGAACAAAAATGCGAACAAGCCTGAATGGTCCCCAGGACAATATGCAACTGAAAACTCACACCCCAGAAGTGACTCGAACCCATACTCCCAGAAGCAACGCAACTGGTATGTACAAGACGCCTTAATCCACTTGACCATCATGACCGGACATAATGAGGTGATAGCCTAAGCTATTTGAACCACCCCACCGCCGGCACTCGGATAGTAATCTTGGGCATAGCATTTTACCAAATCACCTCATTCTTTGGGGCACACGTGAGGAACACAAATGCGAACAAGCCTGAATGGTCCCCAGGACAATATGCAACTGAAAACTCACACCCCAGAAGTGACTCGAACCCATACTCCCAGATACGAACAAGCCTGACCATTCAGGCTTGTTCGCATTTGTGTTCCTCGCGTGTGCCCCAAAGAATGAGGTGATTTGGTAAAATGCTATGCCCAAGATTACTATCCGAGTGCCGGCGGTGGGGTGGTTCAAATAGCTTAGGCTATCACCTCATTATGTCCGGTCATGATGGTCAAGTGGATTAAGGCGTCTTGTACATACCAGTTGCGTTGCTTCTGGGAGTATGGGTTCGAGTCACTTCTGGGGTGTGAGTTTTCAGTTGCATATTGTCCTGGGGACCATTCAGGCTTGTTCGCATTTGTGTTCCTCACGTGTGCCCCAAAGAATGAGGTGATTTGGTAAAATGCTATGCCCAAGATTACTATCCGAGTGCCGGCGGTGGGGTGGTTCAAATAGCTTAGGCTATCACCTCATTATGTCTGGTCATGAAGGTCAAGTGGATTAAGGCGTCTTGTACATACCAGTTGCGTTGCTTCTGGGAGTATGGGTTCGAGTCACTTTTGGGGTGTGAGTTTTCAGTTGCATATTGTCCTGGGGACCATTCAGGCTTGTTCGCATTTGTGTTCCTCACGTGTGCCCCAAAGAATGAGGTGATTTGGTAAAATGCTATGCCCAAGATTACTATCCGAGTGCCGGCGGTGGGGTGGTTCAAATAGCTTAGGCTATCACCTCATTATGTCCGGTCATGATGGTCAAGTGGATTAAGGCGTCTTGTACATACCAGTTGCGTTGCTTCTGGGAGTATGGGTTCGAGTCACTTCTGGGGTGTGAGTTTTCAGTTGCATATTGTCCTGGGGACCATTCAGGCTTGTTCCCATTTGTGTTCCTCACGTGTGCCCCAAAGAATGAGGTGATTTGGTAAAATGCTATGCCCAAGATTACTATCCGAGTGCCGGCGGTGGGGTGGTTCAAATAGCTTAGGCTATAACCTCATTATGTCCGGTCATGATGGTCAAGTGGATTAAGGCGTCTTGTACATACCAGTTGCGTTGCTTCTGGGAGTATGGGTTCGAGTCACTTCTGGGGTGTGAGTTTTCAGTTGCATATTGTCCTGGGGACCATTCAGGCTTGTTCCCATTTGTGTTCCTCACGTGTGCCCCAAAGAATGAGGTGATTTGGTAAAATGCTATGCCCAAGATTACTATCCGAGTGCCGGCGGTGGGGTGGTTCAAATAGCTTAGGCTATAACCTCATTATGTCCGGTCATGATGGTCAAGTGGATTAAGGCGTCTTGTACATACCAGTTGCGTTGCTTCTGGGAGTATGGGTTCGAGTCACTTCTGGGGTGTGAGTTTTCAGTTGCATATTGTCCTGGGGACCATTCAGGCTTGTTCGCATATATATATATATATATATATATATATATATATATATATATATATATATATATATATATATGCATATATGTATATATATATATATGTATACATATATTATTAAATATGACCGAAAAAGTAAGATTAATAATTCTAACACGAATTTTCTCAATCTTTCGTACATTTCTTTTCACTGTTGGAGGTAATTCAAAAATCAATTCTCCAAAATTCATTTTTATTTCTAGTCTGACGCGACACGAGCGCGTTTCGTAAAACTTATTACATTTTCAAAGACTTTATCTTTATCTTTATCTATGTTACTTGCGCCTTCAGCCTGAAGTCTCCAAAGGAATTTGTTGACTTACTGCGGGGCACACGGGCCACAGGGATAAGAGCCTCGTTGGACGTAGAATCGCTGTTTACCAACGTACCTGTGGACGAGACAATCGGGATGATAGCCGACAGAGTGTATCGTGATCCAGCCTGTACTCCTCTTGACATACCCGAAAATATCCTAAGGAAACTACTCCAAGCTTGTACTAAAGAGGCACCCTTCTTGAGCCCGGATGGGCACATGTATAAGCAAGTAGATGGGGTCGCCATGGGTTCTCCCCTAGGTGTCCTGTTTGCAAACTTCTACATGGGTACCATCGAGCAAAAAGTCTTAGTCGACATGAACTTAAAACCGGCCATATACTGCAGGTATGTTGACGACATTTTTACACAGGTACCTGACACATCTGCAGGAGCTGAAGGAGGCATTTGAGCAGAGTTCCGTGCTGCGTTTCACTTACGAGATGGAAAAAGATGGGAAGCTGCCCTTTCTAGATGTAACAGTCATGGAAAAGAGCGGAGGTTTCCACACTGCAGTCTACACTAAGGAAACAAACATAGGAATGTGCCTAAATGCCAACAGCGACTGCCCAGACAGGTACAAGAGGAGTGTTGTTAACGCATATGTCGACCGTGCTCTAAGCCACAGCTCAGAATGGAAGCAAGTCGACGAAGAACTCTGTAGGGTAAGGCAGGTCCTAGTCAACAACGGCTTCTCCAATGGTTTCGTCGAAGACATCATAAGAAGGAAAGTGAAACGCCATGCAACCTCTGAAGAGACAACTAACACAACACCTATACCCCCTATTCGACTATTTTACAGGAACTTCTTTTCCACAGCTCATAAAACAGAGGAAAGGGTCCTGAAAGATATTGTTAATAGAAACGTTATCCCTACAGACTAAAATCAGAGGATACAACTGACGATTTACTATAAAACCAGAAAAACGGCCAGTCTACTCATGAGAAACTCTCCAGACACAAAACAGAACGCTTTAAAAGAGACCAACGTCGTCTATGCCTTCAAATGCCCACTTGGGGACTGTAAGCTCCAAAAAACCCACTATATAGGCAAGACAACAACATCTCTTTCTAGGCGTTTAACGATGCATAAACAACAGGGCTCCATTAAGGAACATATAATCTCTTCCCACAACCAAACCATCGCCAGAGAAATCCTAGTAAACAACACAGAAATCATCGATAGATACAGCGATAGCAGGCGACTTGACGTTTGCGAGGCACTACACATTAAGAAGTCAACACCAGCAATCAACAGCCAATTAATGCACAACTATATTCTACCCACCTCAAGACTCCGCTCCAATATAGAAGCATCAAGAAATATGGACCAATACTAGGGCCAATATGGACTAATAATATATATATATATATATATATATTAGTATATTTTGGTAGCAGTCTTTCCTGTAGACATATATTATTAAATATGACCGAAAAAGTAAGATTAATAATTCTAACACGAATTTTCTCAATCTTTCTTATATTTCTTTTCACTGTTGATGGTAACTGAAAAATCAATTCTCCAAAATTCATTTTTATTTCTAGTCTGATGCGACACTTGAACGCGTTTTGTAAAACTTATTACATTTTCAAAGACTTTAGTTTAAAACACACAACTATAACTGAACAGAGTTTAAACAGCTTCGATTTTATACCTGCATTTGGGTGAGGTGATATGTTACAACAGTTTTGGATGAAGTGAAAACAAACTTTCAACACAAGACAGAACACGAAACAATGGGTATAATATTTTGTAAGTTAAAGGGAAGAATGGAAGTAACTGCAAAGGGCCTATTGGCTTATATTTCTTGATACTTCTATATTGGTGCGGAGTCTTGAAGTGGGTAGAATATAGTTGTGCAATAATTGGCTGTTGATTGCTGGTGTCGACTTCTTAATGTGTAGTGCCTCGCAGATATCAAGCCGCCTGCTATCGCTGTATCTATCGATGATTTCCGTTTTTTTTGTTAAGACTTCTCTCGTGATGGCCTGGTTGTGGGAAGAGATTATATGTTCCTTAATGGAGCCCTGTTGCTTATGCATCGTTAATCGCCTGGAAAGAGATGTTGTTGTCTTGCCTATATACTGAATTCTTTGAGGCTTACAGTCCCCAAGTGGGAATTTGATGGCATAGACGACATTGGTATCTTTTAAAGCGTTCTGCTTTCTGTCTGGAGAGTTTCTCATGAGTAGGTTGGCCTTCAGCTGTAAGCCTCGACTTTTCAGCAATGGTATGGTAAACACAATGACATCTTGCATGTGTGTTATTGTTCTGTCTTGTGAAAAAGAATGTAAATTGCTTTAAGTTCCCTTCTAAACCATACAAACCAACACAGCCGAACATCCTCTTGTGTTTGAGTGAATCATTTCGATTCTTAACTGTTTTTCTTATATATCAGTGATGGGAACATCAGATCATTTGATGTTCCCAATTTTCTGATGGGAACATCAGATCATTTGAGAATGCCTCAGACGATGTAGTGGGGAATGGTAAGGAGGACAAGGGGGATGGGAGTGGGTGATGGTGGGGAGGACGAGCAGACAGGGGAGGGGTTAATTGTTGCTAGAATGTGGGGACGGGGGAGTTGGGGATGGTGGTGTCGGAAAATCAGACACCATTTACTAATATCAATTCAACATGCAGATAATATTGCTGCTGTGTTGTATAAACAAGTTAACCCATAGAAAATGTAGCTTGTAGTGGAATTTTCCATCAATAGAAAATGGGATATCATTGCCACATACTATTATAAATTCACCACCTATTGTGTTGGGAGTTATTCTTAAATACATTAGTCTTTGGACTTTTACCATCATAAAAACATCTCATTTGATTTACTTAATTATCAGTATCAAAATAAAGTAAATGTGACGCTTCTATCACTTACTGACATCTAGACAAAGTAGGCCAGTAGCGTCGTGAGGAGGAAGAGGTCAGCCATTGTTGTTAGACCAGAGTCGTGGAGCAAATTCAACTCCTATAAAATCTCTTGGATGAAGTGTTATGAAGACCAAAGTTCTGCCATCATCAACACGCTGTCAACAATCACAAGGGAAATGTTTTTCCGAAACCCGTTTATCTAATAAATTTTGAGCATTAATGTTAGGTAGATATTGGCCGAACCGGTGAGAACACAAATGATCTGTTGACCAGACCACACACTAGAAGTTGAAGGGACGACGACGTTTCGGTCCGTCCTGGACCATTCTCAAGTCGATTTGAGAATGGTCCAGGACGGACCGAAACGTCATCGTCCCTTCAACTTCTAGTGTGTGGTCTGGTCAACATACTTCTGCCACGTTATTGTGACTCATCGCCTGCACAAATGATCGACTCAAAAAAGGTAATTAAGCCTTGGTCCTTATGATTTAATACACAGTGTTTTCTCTGATATAGCTGTCATATATTAGGATTCCAGCTTGACAGCTAGTGCCCTTTGAAAGGAACAAGAAGAGGAAACAAGACTTGATACATCAGTTACTGGGCGATGGAAGCTAGCCTCAAACGAGGATAATTTGGTGTCTACATCCTAGTTATACCTGGTGGACTAAGCCTGCTGTACAATAAGATAAGGAACCTCCTCAATGTATACTAATATATGTAGTTAATACTGTAGTTTGATTGGCTGCATATATATAAATTTAACATAAACCCCCCTAATGTGTAAGGATCGATTTGTGAGATTATTGCAGAAATACAGTCCACTTAACATCATACAAATTGCTATCGAAATATATAAATTAATGTAAATATAAATTCTATATAAATTCATATAAATTAAATATAAATCTCACAGGTCGGTTCCCACATTATTTGGTCCTTTTAACCTAGATTCTATGATCATTCGAACCTAGATGGTTAAGAGAGCTAGATTGTCATCAAAATAAATAAACTAGTGTAATAAATTAGTGAACAATACAAAGCCAGTCAAAGACCGGCAGCGTTGCCTGGAGCGAGCTCACGAGCCCCTCAGCCTAGCACAGCCTCGTCAGCGGGTTCATGGTCACCCACAGATTTGGTGGGTTATTATTCCGTGAAATGACAGCGCTTATATTGAAGCCAGCCAAATTAGTGGCTGTGTCCTCGCAAGATTGTTCACGGATTTCGTGGTGTTAATTTCGCGAGAGATTATCCACGAATTTTGTGGAGGTAATTTCGCGAGGTCACTAATAATATTTAATACTTCTAGATAATATTAGAAGTTTATAGAGGCTATTAAGAGGCTATCATCAATAGTTGTGTATATTATTTCTCTTAAATAGAGAATTATTTAATATATATTGCACTAGTCTTCTCAATACAATATTTACCACTTGCCAACCCACAACAGGGTAGGATATTACCATTGACTAGTTGAAATATTTATTGTTCATACTAGTCTCATTATTACCATAGTCTAGTTGTACTATATTAAACAACCTGGCACCATTAATGAATGGTGCAGACCCTATTTTGGGTGTAATTGTTACCAGCTCGAGTTGAGTTGTGTATATATAATAATTTACTTATGATCATTACACCTTTGAGTGATTAATTAGTGTCTATACCATCCTAGGGTGATATTGAGGCGCTAGCCTAAAGGTACTTCCAGTGACACTGGTTTATCACTCAAATCATTAGTTTGTATGGTTATTTATATATAATGTTTATTAATTTTAAGTACTAACCTCTAGAAGAGGTAGGATTATCGCCTAGTGAGTGTAGAATTTTACCCTAGGCTACCATCAGTACTTGCTCGCAATTTATGAGCTAGTACTATCTAATTAACAAGTCACCATGACTAATCCACAGATAGCAAAGCGTGCTTTAGTAGCAAGTAAATGTCAACTGACAAGAGATCTCGACCAATATGAACCGTTGTTATATGAGCCTGTAATTAATTATCGTCGGTTGAAAATACCACTGTTACAGATTCAAACCCAATTGCATATATTGAAAGCAAATAGGAAATCTTACCAAAATCAGGTCCACGACGACGACATAGTAGTTGAAGATGTGGAACCATTCCTGTCTGACCTAGCACAATATGAAGAAGAAACTCAAGCCAGGTTGGAGCACTTACACAGGATAATTAAATCAGAACAAATAGCCAGTACATCAAATAAAGTAGATAATGTTATGGATGATCTGGATATTTTTGAGAATAATTGTCAAGCTAGTTTAGATCCTTTAATCAACGAGGATAAAGCTTCACCCAATATTATACCACCAGAAATTAAGTAGTTCTCAGACAATTTATCCACAGTCTCTGTGGATTATGAAAACCAATACCTGAGGCAACTAAGTTAACATGCCTGTAGGTAGCCTCCAAACTAAAATTAGAGTTGAAGCTGAACCAGTAGTAGAAAATGTAAATGAAAATAGCGACAGCACTAATTTCCCAGTCCAGCCTCCTAGGAATAATGCTGGCAATGAGAAAACTGTCATACATCTAGTACTACAATTGCTGGATTTATCTCAACCTGATCAGACTGCTGACTCATTACAATCCTTCAGCATGGATTTTGAGTCACTACTAAGAACATTCAGTCTTAAGGTTGATATAACTACTAGTGAATGGATGACCAAAGTAGTCCTTCAACGAAAATTGTCCAGCGATATACTAGATGAATTATATGCACATCAACAAAACACCATCCTGACAGTACAGGACATCACCAAAGGTTTACATTCCATCATAAACAAACGACGAGCAAATGAGGAAGTTAAAACCTCATGCAAGCCTTCAGAAATAGAAAATAAGAGTCAATTAAAGGGTAAAACAACTACCCCAAATAAACATCAGTCAATTACACTCACTTCAAGTTGCAGAAAATCTGGCAATGCAGCAGAATCCTCGAAGCCTATTGTTACTAGTTCACCCAAACCGGTAACTTCTAAACGTGCTGTAGGCTGGGGGACATGTATGTTCTGCAAAATGAAACATTCAACATACCGTTGTGCTAATTATCTAGACAGAGACACTCGTATTAAGCGACTCCAGGAATTAGGGAGATGTTCAAGGTGTCTCAAGTCACACAACATAGACTATTGTGATACCCAATTCAACACCTGCAACAGGTGTAGAGAAGGTAGGCACCATGCAGCACTGTGCAAATATACGAAATTAACGTATTCAAGACCCAAGGTGGAAGATAGCATTCCCACCACAGTACAGTACTGCAAGGTGCAACAAACGAAGAGTGACCAATCAGCAAAGTCTAAAGGTAATACAACTTTGCCTACTGCCCAAATTACCATCCTGAATAAGAGGGCCAAGGTCCATACCCGTGGGTTGTTTGATCAAGGGTCCCAGAGAACATATGTCACTAAAAAGTTGGCAGATGAACTACAATTAAGGCCTGTAGCCCAGACGACAATCAACATCTCAGGGTTTGTAACAGATGCAGGACCTCAAGTCTACCAGGTGGTACAACCATCAGTACGTTTAGGCAGGTACGTCTGTCAAGTACAAGCCATTGTGGTGGACAAAATACCAGTAGACCTACAAGTTCAAGGTCTGAGAGCAACAGCCAAATTCCTGAGAAATAGAGGAATAAAATTGGCAGATAATATTAAGTCTGATCACCTCACCGAATTAGGTATCCTTGTAGGGACAGGCTACTACCATCGATTCATCGGTAGCCCTACTAAATATCAGGGCATAACCATGCTAAATGCTGCAGGAGGCAAATTAGTCTCAGGCCCAGTATCAAGCCTGAGGAGACCTATGCCTGCAGATAAACAATACCAATAGAAATCTAAATTTGTCAGCTGATTATATTTCTCCAGTAGCATTATACTAAGGAGATTACAGCTGACTATAGCAACAGAGGTTGATGTTAATATCATCACTTAAAGATGAAGCTGAGTTCATGACACCTCAGTGGCAAATCAGTGAACAGTAGCCTAAACAGCTACAAGTCACTGCGACCAATGTCACTGAACCCACTGCAGTCTCAGAACCATACTTGACTTTAATGATGGGCTATTCAATCCTCTGAATGAATTAACTAAATTAAACCCCAATAAATCTGACGACTGATTTTGATACATTTATTATTTAATCAAGATGAATTCCATGGGCACTAGTGTTTATATATCAGTGACCAGTTACCTGAACAAGCTTCAAGTTATATCTAATGTCACTGATCTCATTGCAGTCCCAAAATCATACTTGACTGTAGGACTTGATCACATTCAGTCGTCTGGGTTAAATAATATGTATTTAGGCTATAATTTTAGCCTTTCAAGAGTTAACAGGGAAATGAAATCGCATTAGACTTCTAACCCCTGCAACTCGAGTACGGGACATCCGTCCTGTACGAACAGATGCACAAATGTGTGATTACTAACTACTAACATTAAATTAATCTAGTAATTCGAAGGAGGAGTATCGGTGTTCCTCTGTTCTAAATAGGACTTCGACCTGTGAGCAGCCCCCGGGGAATTATGTCGGAAAATCCGACACCATTTACTAATATCAATTCAACATGCAGATAATATTGCTGCTGTGTTGTATAAACAAGTTAACCCATAGAAAATGTAGCTTGTAGTGTAATTTTCCATTAATAGAAAACAGGATATCATTGCAACATACTATTATAAATTCACCACCTATTGTGTTGGGAGTTATTCTTAAATACATTAGTCTTTGGACTTTTTACCATCATAAAAACATCTCATTTGAATTAACTTAATTATCAGTATCAAAATAAAGTAAATGTGGCCCTTCTTTCACTTACTGACATCTAGACAAAGTAAGCCAGTAGCGTCGTGAGGAGGAAGTGGTCAGCCATTGTTATTAGACCTGAGTCGTGGAGCAAATTCAGCTCCTATAAATTCTCTTGGATGAAGTGTTATGGAGACCAAAGTTTTGCCATCATCAACACGCTGTCAACAGTCACAAGGGAAGTGTTTTTCCGAAACCCGTTTATCTAATCATTTTTGGCCATTAATGTTAGGTAGATATTGGCCGAACTGGTGAGAACACAAATGATCGACTCAAAAAAGGTAATTAGGCCTTGGTCCTTATGATTTAATATACAGTGTTTTCTCTGATATAGCTGTCATATATTAGGATTTCAGCTTGACAGCTAGTGCCCTTTGACAGGAACAAGAAGAGGAAGCAAGACTTGATACATCAGTTACTGGGCGATGGAAAGTAGCCTCAAACGAGGATAATTTGGTGTCTACATCCTAGTTATACCTGGTGGACTAAGCCTGCTGTACAATAAGATAAGGAACTTCCTTAATGTATACTAATATATGTAGTTAATTCTGCAGTTTGATTGGCTGCATATATATAAATTTAATATAAACTCCCCCTTAATGTGTAAGGATCGATTTGTGAGATTATTGCAGAAATACAGTTCACTTAACATCATACAAATTGCTATCGAAATATATAAATTAACGTAAATATAAATTCTATATAAATTCATATAAATTAAGTAAAAATCTCACAGGTCGGTTCCCACAGGTAGGAACGAGGGACAGCGGAATGGAGAATGGTGGGGAGGACAAAAAGACAGGGGGAGTGGGAGATGGTGGGGTGGACGACGGGACGGTAGAGTGGGGAATGGTTAAGAGGACGAGGGGACGGTGGAATGGGGAATGGTAGGGAAGACAAAGGAATGGGGGAGGGGGGGGGGAATGGTGGAGAGGACAAGAGGACAGGGGAGTGAGGAATGGTGGGGAGGACGAGGGGACAGGGATAGGTTGCTATGGCTCAGCAATGCATATGCGTTGGTGAGCAACAGCAACGCGCGGCCGGGTACAGCTAGTATGTATGTATGTGTGTGTGTATATATATATATATATATATATATATATATATATATATATATATATATATATTTATATATATATATATATATATATATATATATATATATATATATATATATAATCAGAGCAAAGTAGAATGATTCTACTTTCTACTTCATTCTACTTTGCTCTGATGAAGGCGAATTAGCCGAAAACGCGTTAAGCATTTTCTATTTTTCATATGTGGCTATTGTGCATACTTGGATCAGTGTTTTTGTGATCATTGTTGCATATATATATATATATATATATATATATATATATATATATATATATATATATATATATATATATATATATATATATATATATATATTGTAGTTTTATCCTACAGGCTGTATTACAATATTGCTTTATTTTTCTAGATTACCAATACTACATGGTGTTGCTCTACACGGATCCAACAAAATTATCACCAATTGGTGAGGCAGCAACTTATTTGAGGAATGTTTGTTTTATTAACCTTATAAGCTGAGGCAGCTTATTTTTATTTGCGATATGCTCAGCTGATTCCTCTACATTTAGCATTGAACTAATGTGTGTCCAAGAGCTCTTCCTGTTACACAATTTGGCTGTGTAACTATAAGTCAGTAATTATCGAAAGAAGGCACCAAACTGGGAAGGCTATGTAGCACCATTGTGTGTAACAATACACCTAATTTTTTGTAACAGATAAATGCACTTATGATTATAACAAATCCTGTCAGCTGTGAAAATATTGATCTAGTTATTTAAATAGACAAATATAATGAAAAATATTTATGGGTTGTTTATATTATCATTTCTCCCGTAAATCCAAAGAAGTGAAAAATTGAGACATTACTGCACAATATGATGAATGACCCAAACGAAATATAACTATTGCATATCAATATGAGATCTTGATGATCCATGGTTAACATGATTTAATATGGGTAAGACAGGTAATAATACAAACTATAATTTAAAACCTTTATTACTTAATTTTTTTATTAGGAACCTTAGGTATACACAGCAATGTGCTGGTACCCTATTCTGTATGAAAGATTTCACAGTGTAGATCAAAAACTAGCTAAGTTCATCTAATATTTCCACCTCACAGGATGGTTAGTTATACATAGAATCAGGGGAGAAAATACCTGCCTCAAAAAACAAAAACAAATCAACTCTGACCAAACAACAGTTTCACGATTTTCATAGGAGGTAAACACTGAATCATGGTAAAATTATATTATAATTACTATTACTAGTTTCTACAAGACTCCTCTAAAACAATGTATTCTTTCTTAACAAGCTTAGGTATACACAGCAATGTGCAGCTTCTCCATTCTGATTGAAGGACCACACAGTGTAGATAACAAAAAAAAAAAAAAACAGCAGCAACGCATCCAACATCCCCGCCTCACAGGACGGCTAGTTATACATGGAATCAGGAGAACAAGAATTGTAAGACCCCACTATCAGCCCCCACATGCAAAATCTGGGTACAGCACAGGAATATCTTCCAATATTCCTGAGTTTTGAAGTAATTACAGAGTTCATAGTACCTCATACCATTTGGTCTGAAGTCATTGATAACAGGGCATTCACAGATATAGTGTTGGAGCGTATATCCTCTCAAATAGAACTGAAAAGAGAGATTTTTTCACCCAGAGGGCTATAAATCCCATGGAACCGCCTACCCGCTGAAGCCGTACATGTCAAAATCCAGCTATAAAATATCATTAGGACAAATGGATGGACTTTAACAAGCCGCCGGCTTTTTGTCTTCGTCGAGGCCACCAGGTAGTTAGTGGCTCTTGGGTTAATTTAGGTAAATATATATACGTAAATAAATACCATCGCTTCTCACACTTTTTTTTTTCTACCACAGACATGGCTACACTTCTTCTTCTCAACTCTTGGGAGTTACAAAGTAAGCCACACAATATCTCTTAGAATTACGTAGGTAAACAAAAAATATAATATTTTTGTTTACTACAATGTCGGTGTTGGCTGTAGAAGTTGAAAAAACATAGTTTTACTTCGAAATGTACAAAAATTTATAAGAAAATTAGACGTAAATATGTGGCAAGTGAGCACGGATGAGCTCCGATATGCCAGCGTCGTGATTGGCTACAGCTGTAAGAAGAATAATGTTACCGTCTCTATGATTGGCCAAACGAAAAGCCCTAGTGACATCTAGCGAGACTTGAATGAAGTTGCTAATATCTTTGCAAGAGCACCTTTCTGAATCGCACGTAGGTATGCTATTAGCCGGTACTTAAGAACCTTCCTAGCACACCTACTTATGAAAAAATACAGGGAGCTTCGTGAATCTAGGTCCAGGTACCTCATTCATTTACGTCCAGTCAATCCTCCCAGACCAAGATTCGAACCCAGGCCAAATCGCTTGCCGAGTGCTTTACTATTGTGCCACGGTGAATATTAACTTTTTATTCCTCGTTAAGTTTTTTCCCGTGCTTGCTTGAGAGAAAAACATCGTTGAAATGAAAATATCTTCGTTATAACAGAGAACCAAATTTAGATTAAAGTCCATTTTCGGTTATATTGTCTTTGTTTTAGTGCGATTATTTATAAACCAGCGAGATCATATTATCTGTAATACAAAAGGCTTTTTTATGTGTCCAAGTTTAGTTAGGTGTTGGACTTAAGACTTGTCAATATTTGGCGAGTTATTAAGGCCACCATAGTAGCCTACTGACCAAGCAGCAAGTATAGACTATTCCTGGTAATAGTTCAGGACTAAAGTAAACTGTGAGTGTATACACCGAGTGGCGGGTACACCTCCTGGTGTAGCCTGAAGCCGTCTGGTGGCTCTTGTGTTACTCCCCTGAAACGTGATCGAGATGTGTGGCCTAATATATATATAAAATAAAAATGCAAACTATATAATCATTCCCTCTGTAATTGTTTATAAATTAAACGTTAGTACTAATAATGCACAGAGAGTAATCACACTAACGTGATGTATCAGTGAGAAAATCCGTAGGAGCCGTGATGAGGATTCCAACAAATTCGGTGGTTGTTCACAAGCACACACTCTAGACAACGATATAGATGTTGTGGCCTAGTTGTCTGGAGCGTGTGCTTGGGAACACCCACCACATGGGTTCGAATCTTCATCACGGCTCCAAAGGATTTTCTCAATATTAATAATGATATTTTCGACACAGAAGGAGTCCAGCATGAGGGAAGACAACACGGAAGCTCCCCCGGGACTGTTCCATCAGTGACTGGTACAAAGGTGACCCAAGTGGGGGAGGGAGGAAGTGGCACACACCAAGGTTGTGGAGACGAGCTATTTTATGGATAAGAAATATTGCCAGAGCTTAACCCAGCTGGTGGCAGCTTGGTCACAGTTCAGGAGCCGAGCTGCGGGAGGCCAGTTTGGCGTCACATAAAAACCTTGGTACAGTAACAGTTGTAGTCAACACCTTAACAACATTCACTCAAACACTAAAAGGGATGTTTGTCTTGTGATGTGTTGGTTGTACTAGGTTGTGCTGTAGGAGGGTTTGTGACCCGTGTTGTGTGTGTACATGGGGGAATGGTTATGGATCAAGCAGTCTGTCATGGTTGTTGATCTGTTTGTTGTAGCGTGGAGGAATGTGACGTGGCTGTGGTATGGTGTTGTAATTGTGAGTATTTGTCTGTCACTTGGCGTCTTCCAGAGCACATTTACCACTGGTAGTTGTCCTCGTATGGCAGCTTTCACTCTCGGTGTTGTCCGGCCTCGAGTGACTATTAACTGACCAGCGGTGTACTCTGTTCTGGCCACAATACATAATACTCTTTGGGATTGACTTGGCTGCTAGGAAAAAAAGATGATTCCTCAAGTAGGTCAGTTGGGTTCGTTCTAGAGTGATAATCGGGAAACCAGGGTTCGACTTCCGGGCTTTACACAAATGTTTGGTGACGTTACCTCTCACCTAATGCCTCTGTTCACCTAGCAGTAAATATGCATCAGGAGTTAGTTAACTTGTCGCTGGATTGTTCGGCCTTGGTGGTCCTCGATATTAGCTTAACGTATATGTATATATATACGGGCTGCCTGTCCCACACAACAATGAATGGGAGGGTGAGAGCCGTGCGATATAAACATAAGAGTCTGAGGCGGGTCTGTAACCTCTGCACTTTTGCTACAAAATCAACAACAAACATTTGTTCAGTTAATTATACAGTAAATGCTGTCAAAGTGGGTCGCCGCGACGCTCCCATGACGTACCGGTGAGGCAGACCTGTCACTGAGACGTGCTCCCATGACGTACCAGTGAGGCAGACCTGCCACTGAGACGTGCTCCCATGACGTACCAGTGAGGCAGACCTGCCACTGAGACGTGCTCCCATGACGTACCAGTGAGGCAGACCTGCCACTGAGACGTGCTCCCATGACGTACCGGTGAGGCAGACCTGCCACTGAGACGTGCTCCCATGACGTACCGGTGAGGCAGACCTGTCACTGAGACGTGCTCCCATGACGTACCAGTGAGGCAGACCTGCCACTGAGACGTGCTCCCATGACGTACCGGTGAGGCTGACCTCCCACTGAGACGTGCTCCCATGACGTACCAGTGAGGCAGACCTCCCACTGAGACGTGCTCCCATGACGTACCAGTGAGGCAGACCTGCCACTGAGACGTGCTCCCATGACGTACCGGTGAGGCTGACCTCCCACTGAGACGTGCTCCCATGACGTACCAGTGAGGCAGACCTCCCACTGAGACGTGCTCCCATGACGTACCGGTGAGGCTGACCTCCCACTGAGACGTGCTCCCATGACGTACCGGTGAGGCTGACCTCCCACTGAGACGTGCTCCCATGACGTACCAGTGAGGCAGACTTGCCACTGAGACGTGCTCCCATGACGTACCGGTGAGGCAGACCTGCCACTGAGACGTGCTCCCATGACGTACCGGTGAAGCAGACCTGCCACTGAGATGTGCTCCCATGACGTACCGGTGAAGCAGACCTGCCACTGAGACGTGCTCCCATGACGTACCGGTGAGGCAGACCTGCCACAGAAACATTTGCGTGACGTCAGCAGTTTGATTTATTCTTATTGTCTGCTCTGAAGCAGACGTTCAAAATTTTATGAAAAATAAATATACACTCAATGGCTACTAGTTAAATTTAAACACAAAGACAACATAAATATATTTGTTTGATTTCAACGCTTTGCCGGTTTGTAAGCAAATAATTGGTTAATTTTAAGTAATATTAATATTGTTTACGAACACGGTAAAGAAAATTAATTTAAAATTTTATATGTAAGTAATTTTATTCAATATATTAACTAATAATTTTAAAGTTTAATAAATTATTATTATTGACAAAAGTAGATAAAAAGAGATCACGACGCTTAATAAGTTCTTGCGAACCATTACTAGTTTGCCACACATGGTCGAGCTTCAGCTCTAAGCCCCGACTTTCCATCAATAGTGCGTTAAACACAATGACTTCCTCCATGTGTGTTATTGTACTGTTTAATGAAGGTGAGTGTAAAGTGATCTAAGTAAGCTTAAGTAAAGTTCCCTTCTAAGCTATACATACCCACACATCACAACACAGCCCAACATTCTCCTGTGTTTGAGTGAATGTTGTTAGGATGTAAACGTACAAGTGTTACTGTAGATACCTTCTCTACTCACACTCGCGGATCCCGGGATCGATTCCCCGGTGAGACAGTAAAAGTTGGGTACGTTTTCTTTACGTTAATGGCGGCTAACTTAGCAATATATGAGTGTGATTCTGGTAGATGGTTATCTGTTGTGTACCCTTTTCTGTTGTGCTCTAAACTCTGCTAGCACCCTCCACAATAATTAGGAGAAGAGTTCCTCCTTCCTTCATAACAACTCCATACATCATACATTATACAGTGTGTCCGTTGTTGTAGTTCACTAACTGGAAACCAACTCCACTATAAAGCTTAACAAATATATGATCTTCCCAGACCCTTGACTTCTGTCAAAGGTCTGGTAGACCTTACATTAGAGAAAGAGTAAGTACCCAATGACCCACACGCCTGAAATAGAGGACGTCTATACCACTTTTAACACTCCAACTACTTTATTTTATTTATTTTAATTCACTTGTAACGTTTTATTATTATTATTATTAACATCTTTATTGACAAAATTAATTACAATTTTGCCTAATCTGAGTGTATTATCAAAATAATAAATATGTACCCAACTCAATTAATGATTAATCAACCAATTACTCCATGGGATAACTGGGATCTATCAGTTGATTTTGTAAATGCGTCCAAGAAAGATAGTGTGCACTTTACATTATTAAAACAGTTAACAATGAAAAGCATCACTGAGAGTACCTCCGAGTATGGGTAACGATGTGTATCTGTGCTATACTGACGGCTCTGTAGAAGACGGTGGACGATGTACCGATTGCGCATGTAATATATTTGAACAATCTTCTCTCGTACATACAGCAATGAAGCGCGTCAATGACTATTATTTAATAACATCTTTATTGGCAAAATTAATTACAATTTTGCCTAATCTGAAGATTTCGATTAAGTTTTATTAAAGTGAGGATAATGCTGGTATTCACTGTCACGCAGGACAGAGGGTCATACATAAGACAATAGGTCTAAACTGTAGGCGGAAGTACATATATATCATGGTTACAATCAATGTTTCAATGTATGGATATGTGAAAACAACTTTCTATTGTGCACTGCCACACAAGGGCAGGGATGGGTTCATAAGAGACGCAGCTTAGAAGTAATATAAATAAAAATTATTCTTCATTCTTTAAAATGGACAAGCAAATTTTGGATAAATTGTTAGGATGTCGTCCAGAACACCTGAGTCAATAAAATAGTTACACAGTTGGTGGTACAAGAGGCCAGGAGGTCTAAAGTCCTTTACAATTTCATATTTAACAACACAGTGTTCTAGTGAATGCATTAAAGGTTTATCACAGAGTTTACAATCAGAGTATTCTGGTAGTGGCTCAGCCTCACTAACCTGCCAGATGTGTCTATAGCCAAGGCGAATTCGCGCAATGACTACATCACATTGTCTGGTCCGGTTACTGTGCTGACCATACAAATACCTATTGTTACAAAACTTGTCATAACTTTTAATACTGCAGTTTTTAGGACTGGGCAAGTACAACTCAAACCGAACTTGCAGGCATATACCTTGCCACTGAATTTTTAAAAGACAAAGGCAGTGGACTTATACTGTGACTCGCAGAGTGCACTCCTGGCATAGAAGGCACATAGTAGTGACACCCAGAAAATAGTCAGTGATATTCGAATGAATGTTTTAGCTGCTAAAACGCTATCCCTTTGAGATGTATTTCTTTATTGTCTCAATTAACTTACTTGAACGTCATGGGAGCACGTCTCAGTTTTTATTATTATTAATATTTTCTACCACAGATGGAGGATGCACAACAGTTAATTATTTACCGAGTACAGACATATATTGCTGTAGTTAGGTGTCATATTTGTAAAAGAAAACGTACTCTCCCTTAAAAGGCATCCGCGGATCGAACTCGGGATTCGCGTGAATGAGTGGAGAAGGTAGCCACAGTAACAGATGTACACTAAGACCTTGACAACATTCACTCAAACACAAAACGATGTTGTGCAGTGTTGCGATGTGTTGGTTTGTATAGTTCAAAAGTGAACTTAAAGCACTTTACACTCACCTTCACAAGACACTACAATAACACACATGCAGGAAGTCATTGTGTTTACCATACCATTACTGGAAAGTGGGGGCTTAGAGTTGAAGCTCGACCTTGTGTGATAAACTAATAATGGCCCGAGATAACTTATTAGGCGTCATAATTGCTTTTGATCCTCTTTTGTCAAAAAGGATAATTTATAAATCATCGAAATTATTAGTGACAAATTAAAAATTAAATTTAAAAATAACATTTTAACAAATTATTACTTTTATTTTGCAAAAAATAAAAAGCAAATCAATATATCGAAAATTAGCAAAATAGTTGCATAAAAATTTGCAAACTATACAAATAAAATAATAATATTTATGTCGTTTACACGTTACAGTACAAGTAATAGATTTCTTATTTCACTAGAATTAAATTTTATTTAATAATTTTTTAAGTTGCTATAAAGCAGACATTAACAAGAATTTGACATTATTGACGTCATTCAAGCAACGTCTCGTGGGCAGGTCTGCCTCACCGGTACGTCATGGGGGGGGGGGAATAGCCTAAGCTACGCTATCCCTTTGAGATGGATTTCTTTCATGACTCAATTAACTTACTTGAACGTCATGGGAGCACGTCTCAGTGGCAGGTCTGGCTCACCAGTACGTCATGGGAGCACGTCTCAGTTTTTTTATT
>NC_091154.1:6902417-6990768 GCF_040958095.1 Procambarus clarkii
ACAGTAAATTACACAAACACACATAAAAGCTTTTGGGGACTAATAATTAAATATAAACTATGGATCCCTCCACAAACTCCCCCAATACAATGGTGCTTCGTATCCTCAGTTGGAACATAGCATCACTCAGGAAAAGACTTCCTGATCTCCACCACAAAGTGACGACCGAGCCCATTGATGTCGTCTGCCTTCAGGAGTGCAGAGTTCCCACCAGGTGTCCACCCCCCTAAATTACCCTCCTTTGCTGTCTATAACTTTAAATCCAGTCACTCTTATATTTTGAATGTTAAGAAGTCCCTTCCTCATCAGTCACTCCCAGTCAAGTCAACCGAAGGGGTTCAGTATCACGGTGTGAGGATCTACGTGGGGAACTCCGCCCTCAGTATCTTTAACCTGTATGCTCCTAGTGATAAGTTTAATTATACCGACCTTCCGATAAAAAACCAGCTACAACCTCATCCAACATCCACACCTCACAGGACGGCTAGTCATACGTGGACTCAGGAGAGAACAAGAAACGTAGGTCTGATCTATTAGCCTCCACTAGCAAAAGCTGGGTGCTGCACAAGAATATCTTCCAATATTCCTGAGTGTATGAAGTAATTACAGAGTTCAAAGTACCTCGTACCATTTGGTCTGAAAACACTGATAACAGGGCAATCACAGATATAGTGTTGGTGAGTATGTCCTCTCAAGTAGGACTGAAAACAGATGTTATTTTCACCCAGAGGGTTATTTACCCATGGAACCGCCTACCTGCTGAAACCGTAAATGCCAAAATCCAGATAGAAAATATCATTAGGACAATTGGTGGGACCTGTAATACGCAGCCGGCTTTCTGTCCTCGTCGAGGCCACTAGATAGATAGTGGCCCTTGGGTAAATTCAATTAAATATATACAATAATTGTCAGCGCATCTTCCGAGCGACACGGACAGCTACACAGTATCTCTTAGAATTATGTAGGTAAAAAAAGGAACATATTTGTTTGCAACAATGTCGGTGCTGGCTGGAGAAATTGAAATAAACATAGTTTTACTTTGAAATATACTAATTTTATAAAGAAAATTCGACGTAAATAGGTGGCAAGTGAGCTCCGATAAGCCAGCTCGTGATTGGATAAATCTTTAAGATGAAGAATGTTGCCTGCTCTCTGATTGGCCAAACGAAAAGCCCTAGTGACATCTAGCGAGACTTCTTGAAACTTCCTAATAACTTCGTAAGTACATCGTCCTGAATTGCAAGTAGTCACGTTCTTAACCGGTACTTAATAACCTTCGTAGCACACCTACTTACAAAGAAATAAATGGAGCTTCGTGAATCTAGGTCCAGGTGACCACAGACGATCTGCCAGAAGAAGACAAAATAAATACTGCAAATATACTTCCTATCACAGATGTGGCACATCTGTGATAGGAAGATAGAGCCTCTCACAATCATTTAATAAAGATTGTGAGAGGCTCACCATGTTTTATTGGTTTCCCTGCCTCATCAGTGGTTGCTATTATTATTATCATATTATAGGGCCCCCTGCAATAAAATGCATTATTTTGACCAACAGGAACGAGGTACTCTCGTTATCTGAGGTTGCGGCAGCTGGAGAACGTAGGTGGCTCGAGTTCACGAGTATAAACGTAGCTGCTTCTAGTGTGGAGATTTTTCTGGTTACACAATGGCTGCCCTTCTTCCCCGGCTCAGTCACGTTATTGGAACTGGCTTGGTTTTGACCATTTATGTACGAAGGTAGGGAGGCGTTAATTTTAATGGTAAATTTATCTGATCCAATCACAGGGAACAGTTTTTAAAAAATTTGAACACTGGACTGGGAGTTTTTAGTAATTATTAATATTGTGTTTATATATTTGGTTGTGACGTGGCAATATATATATCCCACGTTTAAGGGAAAATTCCACTACAATCTCGTTTTCTTTGAACAGTTAAGTTAATAAATTAATTTGTGTTGGTATTGGTTAATAGGTTAGTACACGAACAGCAGCGCAATTATATGCATATTGTAACTAGGATTATTAAAGTAGGTCGTTTTCTCCCGACAGAGACGTGCTCCCATGAAGTACCGGTGAGGCAGACCTGCCACTGAGACGTGCTCCCATGAAGTACCGGTGAGGCAGACCTGCCACTGAGACGTGCTCCCATGACGTACTGGTGAGGCAGACCTGCCACTGAGACGTGCTCCCATGACGTACCGGTGAGGCAGACCTGCCACTGAGACGTGCTCCCATGACGTACCGGTGAGGCAGACCTGCCACTGAGACGTGCTCCCATGACGTACTGGTGAGGCAGACCTGTCACTGAGACGTGCTCCCATGACGTACCGGTGAGGCAGACCTGCCACTGAGACGTGCTCCCATGACGTACCGGTGAGGCAGACCTGCCACTGAGACGTGCTCCCATGAAGTACCGGTGAGGCAGACCTGCCACTGAGACGTGCTCCCATGAAGTACCGGTGAGGCAGACCTGCCACTGAGACGTGCTCCCATGAAGTACCGGTGAGGCAGACCTGCCACTGAGACGTACTCCCATGACGTACCGGTGAGGCAGACCTGCCACTGAGACGTGCTCCCATGAAGTACCGGTGAGGCAGACCTGCCACTGAGACGTGCTCCCATGAAGTACCGGTGAGGCAGACCTGCCACTGAGACGTGCTCCCATGAAGTACCGGTGAGGCAGACCTGCCACTGAGACGTGCTCCCATGACGCACCGGTGAGGCAGACCTGCCACTGAGACGTGCTCCCATGACGTACTGGTGAGGCAGACCTGTCACTGAGACGTGTTCCCATGACGTACCGGTGAGGCAGACCTGCCACTGAGACGTGCTCCCATGACGTACCGGTGAGGCAGACCTGCCACTGAGCCGTGCGTTAGATAATGCAGGTATTATTATTGATCCCTTAGTATCGTCTGCTTTGTAACAGACTACAAAAATTAAATAATAACAGTTATATATATAAATTAGATACTCACAACTCACGGACATCATAAACATTATTATTTAATTTATATATTTTGCGGTATATTATGTAAATGTTTAGCTAATTTTTACGAAAATAAACGTTATCATCAATAAATTGCCAATAAATTTATATTTTGTTATTCATAAATAATACTTTTTTTTACTAAATTATTAATACTTTTATTTACTAATAAATTACCATTATGGGCATATGCGGATCAAAAGAGAATACGACACCTAATATGTTTTCGCGGACCATCATATGGTCGAGCTTTAGCTCTGAGACCAATTTTTCCAGCAATGGTATGGTAAACACAATGACTCCTGCATGTGTGTTATTGTAGTGTCTTGTGAAGGTGAGTGTAAAGTGCTTTAAGTTCTCTTCTAAACCATACAAACTAACACATCACAACACAGTCCAACGTCCTTATGAGTTTGAGTTAATGTTGTTAAGGTGTTAACGTACAACTGTTACTTCACGTTCCAATTCTTTTAATCATGTTGTGGTACAGTTGACTAAGGCGCATCTTGGAACATCCCGTGCGAAGGTTCGAACCCCCATCACAGACCTTGTGGATTTTGTTCATTAGTGATAATATAATATATATCAGCGCTGTTGCTGATTTTAAAAGTAATCGCAAGTTAAATTCCAGGTAAATCTCTGGGTGTGTAAGAAGAAAACTACATATATATAAATATTTTCTGTATTAAGACAGAAAACTAATTATGCTACGAAAAGCTACGATATGCCAATAACACGCATAGCGTTTCGGGCAGGTTCTTTTTCCTAGTTTTCCCTGATTGCGACGCGCCAAAAAGATTAACAACTAGGAACCCATTCATATATAATCCTCCCCGGCCAGGATTCGAACCCAGGCCAGGGCGCCCGGTGAGTGCTTTACCACTGTGCCAATGACACTACTACCTGTAAATTCCTCGTAAAGTTTCTTTCCTTTGCTTGCTTGAGAGAAAACATCTTTGAAATGAAAATATCTTCGTTATATCAGAAACCCAATTAAAATTAAAGTTATTTTCGGTTATAATGTCTTTGTTTTATTGCCATTATTTCCATACCAGCGAGATTATGTTATCTGAATTTACCTGAATTTACCTGAGGGCCACTAACACTAGTGGCATCAATGAGAACAGGAAACCAGCGGCTTGTCAAAGGTTCCCTAACTTGTAATACTTGTTACCTGTAATACAAAAGGCTTTTATGTGTCCAAGTTTAGTTGGGTGTTGGACTTAAGGCGTGTCAATATTTGGCGAGTTATTAAGGCCACCATAGTAGCCTACTGACCAAGCAGCCAGTATAGACTATTCCTGGTAATAGTCCAGGACTAAAGTAAACTGTGAGTGTATACACCGAGTGGCGGGTACACCTCCTGGTGTAGCCTGAAGCCGTCTGGTGGCTCTTGTGTTACTTTCTTATGAAACACTGATCAAGATGTGTGGCCCAATATATACAATAAAAATACGAACTATATAATCATTCCCTGTGTAATTGTTTATAAATAAAACGTTAATACTAATAATACACAGAGAATAATCACGCTAACGTGATTTATCAACGTGAAAATCCGTAGGAGCCTTCACCAGTCCTCAACCAAGTCCATTCCATCCAATGGTCGACCCCAAAGACGAATTCATGAATTTTAACATGCTGTTCATTCAAACATGAATTTTCTCAGATATAAACTAATATTATTTTATATTACCATATTGTACATAAGTAGGCACTGGTTGAGTTAGGTTAAGTGCTTAGGTTCTGTTGACGATTATTTGTATTTGTAGTACGTGGGTGAAGCATTTACAGCGTTGTGGTTTGAACAAAACTCGTCAGTGAAGCACTTGTTCCGGAAGTGTTCGAACGTCAGCAGTTGTGAGTCGTATGTAAACCGTGTTTCATTAATAAACGTCATGAATAAACGTTCGCCGGCGGGTGCATGGAATGAACTTTGGGTCTTTGTTTATAAGACGGGCTGAGGTACCGTGATAAGGATTCGAACCAAGCGGTGGTTGTTCCAGCCCATCCTACAAACAAAGACCCAAAAGTGATTCCAGGCCCTCGCCAAACCCCCTGTTTATAATGAAAAGACGGTTTACACACGACTCACAACTGATGACGTGGGGAGTGGTTATGAATCAAGCAGTCGGTCAAGGTTGTTGATCTGTTTGTTGTAGCGTGAAGGAATGTGACGTGGCTGTGGTATGGTGTTGTAATTGGGAGTATTTGTCTGTCACTTGGCATCTTCCAGAGCACATTTACCACTGGTAGTTGTCCACGTATGGAAGCTTTCACTCTCGGTGTTGTCCGGCCTCGAGTGACTATTAACTGACCAGCGGTGTACTCTGTTCTGGCCACAATACATAATACTCTTTGGGATTGACTTGGTTGCTAGGGAAAGTAGGATGATTCCTCAAGTAGGTCAGTTGGGTTCGTTCTCGAGTCATAATCGGGAACCCAGGGTTCGACATCCGGGCAGTACACTAAGATTTGGCCATGTTTCCTCTCACCTAATGCCTATGTTCACCTAGCAGAATGTAAGCACCTGGAGTTAGTTTACTGGTTGGTTGTTCGACCTTTGTGGTCCTCGATATAATTATGCCTACCGGATATGTATATATACACGGGCTGCCTGTCCCACACAACAATGAGTGGGAGGATGAGAGCCGTGCGATATAAACATAAGAGTCTGAGGCGGGTCTGTAACCTCTGCACTTTCGCTACAAAATCAACAACAAACATTTGTTCAGTTAATTATGCAGTAAATGCTGTCAAAGTGGGTCGCCGCGACGCTCCCATGACGTACCGGTGAGGCAGACCTGCCACTGAGACGTGCTCCCATGACGTACCGGTGAGCCAGACCTGCTACTGAGACGTGCTCCCATGACGTACTGGTGAGGCAGACCTGCCACTGAGACGTGCTCCCATGACGTACCGGTGAGGCAGACCTGCTACTGAGACGTACTCCCATGACGTACCGGTGAGGCAGACCTGCCACTGAGACGTACTCCCATGACATATCGGTGAGGCAGACCTCCCACTGAGACGTGCTCCCATGACATACCGGTGAGGCAGACCTCCCACTGAGACGTGCTCCCATGACGTACCGGTGAGGCAGACCTGCAACTGAGACGTGTTCCCATGACGTACCGGTGAGGCAAACCTGCCACTGAGACGTGCTCCCATGATGTACCGGTGAGGCAAACCTGCCACTGAGACGTGCTCCCATGATGTACCGGTGAGGCAAACCTGCCACTGAGACGTGCTCCCATGATGTACCGGTGAGGCAAACCTGCCACTGAGACGTGCTCCCATGACGTACCGGTGAGGCAAACCTGCCACTGAGACGTGCTCCCATGACATACCGGTGAGGCAGACCTGCAACTGAGACGTGTTCCCATGACGTACCGGTGAGGCAAACCTGCCACTGAGACGTGCTCCCATGATGTACCGGTGAGGCAAACCTGCCACTGAGACGTGCTCCCATGATGTACCGGTGAGGCAAACCTGCCACTGAGACGTGCTCCCATGATGTACCGGTGAGGCAAACCTGCCACTGAGACGTGCTCCCATGACGTACCGGTGAGGCAAACCTGCCACTGAGACGTGCTCCCATGACATACCGGTGAGGCAGACCTGCAACTGAGACGTGTTCCCATGACGTACCGGTGAGGCAAACCTGCCACTGAGACGTGCTCCCATGATGTACCGGTGAGGCGAAATTAATATTTGACCCTCTTTATAATGTCTGCTTTGTAGCAGACAATGAAAAATTAAATAATAGCAGTTACATATATAAGAGAGACAGCATTAAACACATGGACATTATAAACAATATTATTTTGTTTAAATATTTTTTAGAATATTATGCTAAAATTTTGCAAATTTAAAAAAAATATATTGTTTTTTTTAATATTTCCTGTGTGAAATTATATTTTCTTATTGATTGTCAATAACTTATATTGTATGTCACTAACAATTTCAATAACTTCTAAATTATTCTTCTGGACAAATTCGAATCCTAAAAGAAAACGATACCTAATAGGTTTTTGCAGACTATTATAAACATCATATATGGTCGAGCTATAGCTCTGAGACCAACTTTCCTTCAATGGTGTAGTAATCACAATAACTTCCTGCATGTGTGTGTTATTGTATTGTCATGTATAGGTGAGTGTAAAATGCTTTAAGTTCCCTCTAAATAATACAAACCAACACATCACAACACAACCCAACATCCTTTTGTGTGTGAGTGAATGTTATTATAAGGTGTTAACGTACTACTCTTTCTGTGGCTACCTTCTCCACTCACACTCGTGTACCCCGGGTTCGATCCCCAGGATGGACAGTAAAGGATGGGTACGTTTTCTTTCGTGTAAATAACCGCTAACTAAGCAATATATGTGAGTTCCTGGTAGAGGATTAGCTGTTGTGGTTAGCACCCTGTACAATAATTATGGGAAGAGTTCCTCCTTCCTTCACAACTCTCCATACATCATACATTATGCAGTGTGTCCGCTGTTGTAGTTCACTAACTGGCAACCCAAATCCGCTCCACAGCTTAACAAATACAGAACCTTTGACAAGCCGTCGGCTTGCTCTCTCCGTCGAGGCCACTAGAGAGACAGTGGCAGGTAAAGTCAGGTTAACATCATAACATTGATTTAAACACAAAAACAATGCTATAATACCCAGATGGGAACTGTTGAGCTGGTTTGTGATGTTATGGTTTGTGTTATTGATGTGTTTGTGATCCGTGTTGGTGTATATATGTTGGTTTATGCCCGAAACGCTTTGCGTAATAGTGGCTTTAGGCATTGTATGTACTAGCTCTACCTATAAGTCAACCAATCTTTGTAAAAATTTATTGTATGTATGTACCTTACCTAAATAAAATTATTATTATTATTATTATTATTATTATTATTATTATTATTATTATTATTATTATTATATACATGAGGGGTGGAGGAAGATCAAGGGGACTGTTGTGGTTGTTGATCTGCTCGGTATAGTGTTGAGGAATGTGACGTGGTTGGTGTGTTGTGTTATAATTGTGAGTATTTGTGTCACTTGGCGTCTTCAAGAGCACATATACCGCTGGTATAGTTGCCTAGCTCTCACGGCAGCTCCATACTGTTGGCAGACCTCCAGTTAACATGCTCCAGAGATTCAATAAACAGTGAAATTATAACACACACATATATCACAGTTGCGTAATATACCATATGAACAAATCCACAAGGGCCGTGATGAGGGTTGGAACCTACGCACGGGATGTTCCCAGATGCGCCTTAGTCAACTTTACCACGACGTGGTTAGAAGAATTGCAACGTGGAATGCTACTGCCCTCGAACATCCCGTGTGTAGGTTCGAACCCTCATCACGGCCCTTGTGGATTTGTTCATTTGGTATATCATGCTATTGTGATATCTGTGTGTATTGAAGTAATGGCGAAGAGGTAGAACATTTGATTGACAAAGCCTGAGTGGATGGAGGAATTGTGTGCGTCGGGAGCTGTCATAAGAGGGGCAACTATACCAGCGATATATGTGCTCTTGAAGACGTCAAGTGACAGACAAATACCCACAATTATATCACAACACACCAACCACGTCACATTCCTCAACAATATACCGTGCAGATCAACAACCACAACAGTCTCTTTGATCTTCCACCACCCTTTATGTATTTACCCAACACGAATCACAAACATACCAATAATACAATCTCACAAACCACAGTAACAGTGGAACGTTAACACCTTAACAACATCACTCAAACGTATGTTGGGCTGTGTTGTGATGTGTTGGTTTGTATGGTTTAGAAGGGAACTTAAAGCACTTTACACTCATCTATACAAGACAATACAATAACACACACACATGCGTGAAGTCATTGTATTTACCATACTTTTGCAAGAAAGTCGGTGTCAGAGTTAAAGCTCGACCATATATGATGAATTTGACAGTCTCCGTGGTGAGCCTCTGTTTAACTCAACAGTAAAATGTGTACTTGGTTGTAACAACGATTCTTCGCGGCAGGGGATCGTATTCCAGGGACTTGCCCGAAACGCTACGCGTACTAGTGGCTGTACAAGAATGTAACAACTCTTGTATATATCTCAAAAAAGAAAAAAAATTATAATAGTCCGCAAAAACATATTAGGTGTATTCTCTTTTGATCCGCATTTGATTACAATTAAATTTGTAAGTCATTGAAATTTTCTGTACTATACAAAAATATTTATTAAGAAGAAACAAATAAATATAACTTTCCATAGTATGTAATAAAAAAATACTTGTTTTTTTATAACTTAGTTAAACGTTAGCATAATATTTTCCAAAATATACGATTAAAATGAAAATGTTTATGATGTCCATGAGTTGAAAACTTTAACCTATATATGTAACTGTTATTATTTAATTTTTTAAAGTCTGCGACCAGCAGACAATATTAGTTTAACTGAATACTATTAATGATGTCTTAGTGGCAAGTCTGCCTCACCGGTACGTCATGGGAGCACGTCTCAGTGACAGGTCTGCCTCACAGGTTCGTCTTGAGAGCGTCGCGGCGACCCACTTTGACAGCATTTACTGCATAACTAACTGAACAAATGTTTGTTGTTGATTTTGTAGCAAAAGTGCAGAGGTTACAGACCCGCCTCAGACTCTTATGTTTATATCGCACGTGTATAACCCAAAGAGTATTATGCATTGTGGCCAGAACAGAGTACACCGCTGGTCTGTTAATATTCACTCGAGGCCGGACAACACCGAGAGGGAAAGCTTATATATGAAGACAACTATACCAGCGGAAATGTGCTCTGGAAGACGCCAAGTGACAGACAAATACTCACAATTACAACACAATACTACAGCCCCGTCACACTCCTCCACACCACAACAAACAGGGCAACAACCATGATAGACTGCTTGATCCATAATCACACACATATAACATGGATCACAAACACACCAACAACACAACCTCGTACAACATGGGAGTGCACTCTAGGCTCCCGTGGGGTAAGGTTGTTTATTCCGGCCTCTGCAGTTGTTGTCAACCCGGCGTAGAGTGTGGACCTGGGTGTGGCTGCTGACGTTGCCTGCGTCCCGTGTTTCTCCTGAGAGGCCCCTGGGGCCGTGACGGTCTGCAGTATGGGGGAGGCCTGTGCCCTCTGTCACCAGGCAGGACTCTATTGGCTGGAGTTTTCCGGGAATGCTTCCTACCACGAAGTAGAGGTCGTGTTACTCAAAATGCTTCGTGTTCCTGTAGAGTCTAGCTGTGTGTGGTGTGCAGCTGGGAGGCGGGCGATTATAAAGTTCGACTCCTCAGTGATTTACCAGGATCTCGTCGCGCGCTATGATGGGCGCTCTTCAACTCTGCCTGACAATGGTGGGTCAGTGACCCTCTCCGATCGTTGTGGTACTACGACGTATGTGGCGGTGCATGGGATGCCCTTCGAGTTTCCTGAGGACCTTCTTCGTTGGTACTTTGCCTGTTTTGGGAGGATCCTTCATGTGAGGATAAATGCCGTCCTCACCGGGGGGTGGAAGGGGGTCCCGTGTGGAACCTGCCCTCTTGCTATGCGCCTCAAGGCTTCTATATAATATACCGTTCTCCATCATACTGATGGTGTTCCCGTTTCGTGTCTTTCACGCAGGACAACCTAGAACATGTTTCAGGTGCGGCCTACCAGGTCACCAGGCTGCGGGGTGTGGTGACTGCGGGGTGTGAGAAGCGCCGGGTCACCCCTGTTAACCTCTTCCGGGAGGAGGATTTTCCCCCGTTGTCGGCTCCGGACCTGTCTCCAAATGCTGAAATGTGTGTTGCTTCCCCTGCCGGCTTCTGCTCCGGTGTTGGATCCTGCGGCTCGCCTGGGTATGGATGTGGGTAATGGTGTGGATGCTGCCGTGGAAGTTAGGGCGGCCCCAACCCTGTCGCCGGCTTCCCTGCCTAAGCCATCCCTGCCCCTGACATCCCAGCCCGCCCCGTCTCAACCGCCCCTGCCTATTCCGTCCCTGGATACTGTGTCTCCTGTCACTCTGGATGTCCGCGAGGGGCTGTCTCCTGCGGTGTGTGGTCCGGTGCCCCCGGCTGTGCAGGCGGCGATTCTCAGGGGTCGGGCTGTCCCCCGTCGGAGGGTTCTGCTGTGTTGCGGGATGATGGGGGGTGATAGCTCGGACGACCGGCAGCCTGTCTCTAAGCGTTCGAAGCGGGTTCCGAGTGTGTCTCCCCTTCGTGGTGTGCCTTGGGTGGAGGTGGGAGAGTATGGTGCTCCGACGTTTCTCGCCGTGGTTGGCGGTGCTGTGGGGGGCTCTGTGCTGCCTCCTGTGTCGCCCCCCGGCGCCTACTGCTGTTGGCTCACCACAGTGGGAGGTTGCTCCTGCTGATCGGGACCTCGCCGTGGTCTTAAGGAAAGATGTGCGTCAGGGGGCCTCTGCTCCTGTGCCCGGTGGTAGGGGGCCCTATGGCGCGTCTGCATCCTCTGCAGGTCCCCCAGTGCGAAGCCCCATGAAAAGCCCAATGAGAAGCCTCGTGAGCAAACCAGTGCATCGCCCAGTGCGGATCCCTTTAGTGTGAAACCCTTCCCTGTGGTTCCCTCCGGCAACCAGGAGGCCTGGTCGACGACCGGGCCGCAGGGACGGTAAGCCCCGGAAGCACCTCAAGGTAACCTCAAGGTGGTCACGGCCGCCGGGGGCGTGGTCCCTAAGTTGCAGCTTTTGGACCTCACTTGGGATGACAGGGCGCGTCCGGTCCCGTTGTGCTCCTCAACTATTTGGGTGCCGTGGATAAAGGGGTTTATTTATGGGGTGTCTGACCTGATGCCTCGGCCTTGTGCGTCTCCTGGTCGACAGGTGTCCGAAGACGTCAATGCTGATTTGGGAGACTTACTGCTAGCGCTGTCCGGGAGTTCCCGGGTAAATATGAATAGAACTTTTGTTTGATTTGTGTACTCCCTTTTCTTTCTTTTTTTCTTGCCATGTCTGCTATATGTATGTTTGTATCCGTGTTTTGGTTCACCCCGTTTGGGAATTGTGATTGTTTGCATTTCTGATTCTGCTGTACTGATTGTTTCATGTGTGTGTTTTATATGTTCCGTCTTTGTGTTGTTTCTAGTGCTGTTTGGTGTGTGTGTGTGTGTGTGTGTGTGTGTGTGTGTGTGTGTGTGTGTGTGTGTGTGTGTGTGTGTGTGTGTGTGTGTGTTTCCATGTGTCTGTGTTTGTGTGTGTTTTTTTACGGATCCTGCGTGTTCCGGTGTTTGTTTTTGTCCTTGATTGAATGTGTGGGTTTCGTTTCATTATGTTTTCCCGGTCTCCGCGTGTTGCGTTGCTGTCTGTCTCGGCTCCTTGTCCTTTCTGGCCCTTCAGGCTGGATTTCTCCCTCACGTTGTCTTGTGTTCTTTTCCCTTGCTTGTTTGCCGCGGGCTAGTTCTATGTGTATGTGTATATGTATATATGTATATATATATATATATATATATATATATATATATATATATATATATATATATATATATATATATATATATATATATATATATATATATATGAGAGTGTCAATTACCACGGAGGAAAATTGAAACAGGAATTTCCTTAAGTACTTAAGAAAAAAATCACAGGGCAAACATCCCTTTTATTGTTTGAGTGAATGTTGTTAAGGTGTTGACTACAACTGTTACTGTACCAAGGGCTTTACGTGACACCAAACTTGCCTCCCGCAGCTCGGCTCCTGAACTGTGACCAAGCTGCCACCAGCTGGGTTAAGCTCTGGCAATATTTCTTATCCATAAAATAGCTCGTCTCCACAACCTTGGTGTGTGCCACTTCCTCCCTCCCCCACTTGGGTCACCTTTGTACTGTAATGGGGGGCCAGCCTTTAACCTCACTTACCCAAGTGGGGTAGGGAGGTCACCTTTGTACCAGTCCCTTTGTTGCCGCCGGAGGAGGCTAGTTTATTGTGCACCCTATACTCATCCTGTGAGCGGTAGCCCAAAAAGCATTACAGAAGGTGCAAAAGGTCTTTATCAGACCTCAACGGAGATTATTACATAAACAATGTCAACTATGCTGTGGGAACTGATGTTTATTATCAGTCTTCACAATACACTTCTTGTTTCGTAATCTCCTATGTTGTTTATCCACTGGGAGCGAAATATGGATGGATTTCCGGTATTTTATCTTTAATAAGGTTGCCAAAGGTTGCAATAACATACAACGTGAGTTTAGATTTGTCTCTAAATGACTCAATTTTACTACAATCCAAGATATAGTGTTCGACTGTGTGTCCCTGTCTTTGTCCACACACTTTACACTTTACTTCATCTAGATCCCTATACAAGCCGAACTGCCAGAAATACTTGTAGCGAAGTCTTATTCGAGCTGTGACAACGTCTGTTAGTCTGCTGATTTTGTTACTTGCCCCATACACATGTTTTACTTCACACATTTCATTGCGATAAACAATGGACCTGCTAGTTCCAGTTTACACTGTTCTACTTTCTTCAAATTCATCCAGGAGTTCTCGACTAATGACACTTTTAATGGACCTATTTGATAACTCAAGATTCCGTTCAATACTGTCTTTATTTACTGCAACCTTAGCAAGGGCGTCAACTTTGTTATGTTCCTGCAGGCCAATGTGAGAAGGAATCCACAACATTTTTACATTTACCCTCTTGCTAAGTATTCTTATATATCTATGTCTGGCTTCAGAGACAAGCACGTTATTTCTTGATTGCAAACTGTTTATTGCTCGTAGTGAGGAAAGGGAGTCGGAAATAATTAAGCTGTGGTTAAGTCCCTGAGCCCATTATGTGCCTCTGTAACCCTTTCCACTACCGCCCACAAGATGGGTATGGGGTGCATAATAAATGAACTAAACTAACCTCAGTGTTGTTAATAATTTCAAGTGCTACCAGTATTGCTACCAACTCAGCTTGCATTGTGGATGCACAGTTCTTAATGCTTATATTTCTTTGAGTTGTGCTGCCATCGGGCTGATGACCAATAACAGCACTTCCTGCCCTCCTTATAGCTGTATTGAGTGATCCGTCAGTGTGATGTTGTTTTTAGTTTGTATATTATTAACATGTTCTATGGTGCTTAATTTAGCAGCAAGCTGAGCATGAGGGTTGCTTGTGATTAGTTTCTTGGTGGGGTATGCAGGGGTCAGGATGTCAAAAGGTACTATCTGCCAGGGTGGAAGGAAGTGCTGTACTCTTTCGTCTGTATATACATCGTGCAGTCCCATCATTTTAATATGAGTGGCAGTTCTTTGAATCCATTTAGACTCGCTGGTTCCATTACGTATGTGTTCTAACAGTGCAACTGACACAATGTTGTTTTTGTTATCACGCAGCAGCTTTAGTCCCATCATAAGATTGATTTCAAATATTCTATCTCGAATGTTTTATTGTATGTTATATATACATTTTATTATATGTACATTTATATATACATTTTATTGTATAATTAAATGTATATTTAATTGTTTCCGCATAATGAGAACTTTGGTAGTTATACGAGAGCAAAGTATAATTCTGAATGCTTCATTTTGCCTTTTTCCAGTCTATCAAAACTTTTGCCATTTTGCGGGACTAAAGCTGGTGAATGATATTCTATCAGAGTCCTTATATATGCTAAATACATCATTTTTGCTATTCTAATATTAACACCGTACTTAGAGCTGTACCCCACTACAGTTCTGAGAGCCTTGAGTCTGTCTCTACATTGTTGATGTAACTTATTGACTGCAGTTGAGGTACAAGGGACAGAGACTCCAAGGTATTTGAAAGAAGAGACATAGTCTATTGATATGTTATCTATCTTAAGGTTTCGTGGTTCACTTTTGCAGTTGTCAATTTGTCTGTTAAATACCTTAGTTTTAGCAGCGTTGATTACAAGACCAAGACTCTCACAGGCTGAATGTATACAATTTAAGACTGTTTGCATTTCGCGATGGGTTTTAGTATGTACAAGGATGTCATCTGCATAGCTGATAGTGATGTTTGCCGGACTAGTTGGGATTGATTTTAGTAAAGCATTAATTAGAACATTAAACAAGGTAGGACTGAGTATTCCTCCTTGTGGGGTGCCTAGTTGCATTACTTTAGTTTCACTCTTGTAGCCTTGGAACAGTGCAGAGGACTTCCGGTTGGTAAGATAGCCCCGTATCCATTGTAATAATTGTCTACCTATATCCATTCTTTTTAATCTATACTGAATCACTTCCCTATTATCAATATCAAAGGCAATTTTTAAATCTAGAAATGTTGTGTACTTGTGTCTTTTATCTCCATGAACAGTAAGAAAGGTTGTGATACAGTTGTGTACACTTTTACCATGTGTAAAACCATTGATATCAGGTGACATGTGCTCTTTAACTCTATACAATAATCTATTAAGCACCATTCTCTCAAAGGTTTTGCACATGCAACTGGTCAGTGAGATGGGACGGAAAGCATCAGGTTGGCCAGGCTTTGGTACAGGTACCGTAAGACTGGTGGTCCATGATACAGGCAACTGCCCAGTGACATAACTGGCATTAAACAATTCTAATAATGGATTACCGGGTACACGATGTTGGAGTCTTAGAATATCATAGGTGATACCGTCCTCACCCGGAACAGTGCTCCTGCCCCTGGAGAGGGCTGCATCCAATTCATAATCTGTATATGGAACATCACATTCATCATGTTGCTTGCTCAACATGAAATTTATGAGAGAATTTCTGTCTGTGGACCTCGCCTGCAATTTCTCCCTAGTGCTTGCTGGTAACATTCCAAAGCTGGAGACCTGAGCCCATTTTGTAATTAACTGATTGGTTTTCTGTAACGGGTTTGAATGTGAAACTTGTCTATAATTTTTAATAGACACTTTTTATCACTTTTTTGTTAATGCCTGTCCAGGCTTTGCCCAGGGGAGTATGCAGGTTAAGTCCACTAACAAAACCCTCCCATTCATTTTGTCTCAGTTCAGTCATTCTCTCCCTTGCCGCTGCAAGCGCGGCCTGAAACAGTTTTAACATTTGAGGAGTTCTAAGGCTCTTATATGCTTTACCTGTCTGTCTAGCAATTGATTTATGTTCTTTCAGTTTAGCATCATCATAGTACTGGTTGTGTCTGACCTGCTTACCGGTACGTCTTTTTGTTTGGTGTGACTCACTATTTTAGATGGCCTCATAGGTTTTATTCCTGAGATCATCATTCAACTGTTGTACATTCTCAGGCTCATAATTGTTATACCAATGTTCTGTGATGTCTGTAAAGAATTTTTCTTGCTCTTTCCTTACTGTTAGCCTGTGTCTACTCAGCTTAGTGCCAGGTAGGTCAACATTAGCCACGTGTATGTTAGCTGTTATGGCTAAATGGTCAGACATTAAGTCATTCATAATATCAGTCACATGAGTTGTGTATGACAGGTTAACCAGCGCTTTGGCCTGGGTTCGTATCCTGACCGCAAGGAATGACTGGTCGTAAATGAATTGGTACGTAGTTGTTAAACGATTTGGCGCGTCGTAATCCAGGGAAAATTAGGATGGCGGACCAGCCCGAAACGCTATGCACGTTAGTGGATTTTCAAGAATGTTAGAAGACTTATACAAATAAAATAAAATAGTTCGATTGTTAAAAGTGGTATACACGTCCTCTATTTTGTGCGTGTAGGTCACTGGGTACTTACTGTTTCTCTCTTATATGGTCTCAGGACCGTTGACAGAAGTCAGGGGTCTGGGAAGATCATTTATTTGCTAAGCTGTGGAGTTCAGTTGGGTTTCCAGTTAGTGAACTACAACTGCGGACACACAGTATAATGTACGGAGAGTTGTGAAAGAAACCAGGAACACACTTATGTTGCTTAGTTAGCCGTCATTTACATAAAGAGAACGTACGTAACCCCGCCTGAGGGATTCATATTGACTATAAGCAAGTGCGAGAACGGGTTGAAGGTAGCCACAGTAACAGTTGTACCATAACACCTTAATAGCATTCACTCAAACATAAGAGGATGTTATGATGCGTTGGTTTGTATGGTTTAGAAGGGAACTTTATTTATTTATTTATTTATTTATTTATTTATTTATTTATTTATTTATTTATTTATTTATATACAAGAAGGTACATTGGACGTGTGAGGATACATAGCATGGTATGTACAATCTTGTAAAGCCAATAGTACGCGCAGCGTTTCGGGCAGACACTTTACACTCACCTTCACAAGACAATACAATAACACACATGCAGGAAGCCATTGTGCTTACCATACCATTGGTGGGAAATCAGGGCTTAGAGCTGAAGCTCTATCATGTGTAATAGACTAATTAGGTCCTCAAAAACTTATTAGGCGTCGTAGTCCCTTTTGATCCGCATTCATCAAAAATGATAATATATAAGTCATTAACTTAATAATATAAATTCAATTTTTTTTACCAATATAAATGTACGTAAATATTATACGCAAATTGTAGAATAGGAGTTCAACGTTTTAAAAATTTGCTAAATAATTGCATACAAATCTGCAAAACATATAAATAAAATCAAAATATTTATGTTGCCTTAGTGTTTACTGCAGCTAGGTATTGATTGATAGAATTTTTAAAATCTGCTTAACAGCAGACAATACCAATGGATCGACATTGCTAAAATGGCAGGTGTGACTGCCACACCTGCACTCATAAGTTGGTCACACCAACAGTGGAAAAAGCTTGAAGTTGCCCAAAACAATGATATGAAAGCCGCACTGGGAGCCCCCATGTGGACCAGGCTTGAAACTCTTAGACTGGAGACGGGTTTGTCCTCTCTTCAAGAAAGAATCTCACAAAGAACAGCTGCAATTATCAGTAAGAAAATTATTTATCCTGATCCAATCCCAGTACGGCAGGCCTTGGTAGTTGGACTTGACCAAAACAATGAAAACTCTTGGGTTGCAAGAGCAGGAAAAGTCGTAAACAGACTTCATTTAAAAAGCATGATTCTTGATGGAGAGGGTGATCATCCACACCCAAATTACACTTCTTCCGCACCGTGGAAAGAGTCTACTTTCAAAATAGTAATAGAAAGTCTCCCAATGAAAAAGGCTGCCTATGATCCGACAATCCTAAGGAGCATAATAGAAGAGCAAATGTATAGCATAGCAGGAACAGGAGCCACCCACATCTTCACAGACGGATCGGTTGACACTGGATATGAGAGTGCTGGCGCTGCTCTTTGCACGGCCAGCGTACAGGCATATTGGAGACTGGGAGGACTAGTATCATCAACCCAAACTGAGCTGTTTGCCATACAACAGGCATTCGCATATGTGATTGCATTAAACACTGAAAATCCAATCATACACTCTGATTCAAAAGCTGCACATCAGATATTAGGACACAAACGGTGGAAAGATAACGTGGAAATAATTACCACCATTTTGTATCTTGGAGCAGTCGCTAAAGGCAAAGGACTCAACATAACTTTAAACTGGATCCCTTCCTATGTTGGAATCCCATTAAATGAGAAAGCCGATGAAATTGCTAAATTGGCCACTTGTCATCCAGTGGTACATAAAACAATCCAACCCAGCCTACAGAACTACGGGCTCACCATAGCCCGTGCTACATGGAACTTTTATTCCCAGTAGCTGAATCTAAAACAACAGCCTAGAGAAGAACAGATTTAGCACCGCTCCTGTGCCAGGTAAGTCCATTACGGGCTCACCATAGCCCGTGCTACTTGACCCGCTCCTGTGCCAGGTAAGTTACGGGCTCACTATAGCCCGTGCTACTTGGAACTTGTTCCGAGTAGCTGAAGCTATAACAACAGCTAGCCTAGAGAACATATTTATTATTATTAACATCTTTATTGACAAAATTAATTACAATTTTGCCTAATCTGAGGATTTCGAGTAAGTCTTATTAAAGTGAGGATAATAGCAGAAAGTTCGCCCTCTGCAATATGGTATCTTCAGGCAACCAAATTAGAAAGGTTAAATATCCCAAAAGGAATCCGCAGGGAAATAGCAGTTAGGTTATATAGACTACGTCTAGGTTACAGATGCAACTGGGAGATTGGTGAACCCCGACAGAGAGAGTGCATCTTCTGCCAAACTGTCACAGAAAAGCCATTACTTCACTATCTTCTGGAATGTGAAGCAACCAACGACCTTAGAAGAGTTTTAAAGAGTCCCTGAATCTTGCAGTAATCACCCTGAAGCCATCAACACTGGCACTCCTCTGGTCAAAAAAGGTGTCCAGCAGCTAGAAAACCTGGCACAGGAGCGGGGCAAGAAGCACGGGCTATGGTGAGCCCGTAACTTACCTGGCACAGGAGCGGGGCAAGAAGCACGGGCTATGATTTGCCTGGTCTGGGACAGCCAGCCCGTGTATATATATACATATATGTTAGGCTTGTTTCAAGAATCACCAAAGTCGAACAACCCAACAACAAGTTTACTTCCGGTGCTCATTTACTGCTAGGTGAACAGAGGCACTAGGTGACAGAAAACGTGCCCAAACATTTGTGTACCTACATATGTTCATATTGCCTACATATATACAATATGGTAATATATTATAATATTAATTTATTTTTTAGAAAATTCCTGATTTGAATGAACAGCATGTTAAAATTTATGAATGCGTCTTTGGGGTCGACCATTGGATGGAATGAACTTGGTCTGAGGATGGGTTGCTGCGCACACGAATTTTCTCGCTGATATATCACGTTAGTGTGATTACTCTCTGTGTATTATTAGTATTAAAGTTTTATTTATAAACAATTACAGAAGGAATTATTATATAGTTTGTATTTTTATTTTATATATATTGGGCCACATATCTCGATCACGTTTCATAAGAGAGTAACACAAGAGCCACCAGACGGCTTCAGGGTACACCAGGAGGTGTACCCGCCACTCGGTGTATACACTCACAGTTTACTTTAGTGCTGGACTATTACCAGGAATAGTCTATACTTGCTGTTTGGTCAGTATAGGCTACTATGGTGGCTTTAAGAACTCGCCAAATATTGACACGCCTTAAGTCCAACACCTAACTAATTTGGACACATAAAAGCCTTCGATCTGTATTACTGATAACATAATCTCGCTGGTCTGGAAATATAATCGCAATAAAAAGAAAGAATATAACCGAAAAAGAACTTTAATCTAAATTGAGTTCTCTACTATAACGAAATTTTTTTTATTTCAAACATTCTTTTTCTCAACCAAACAAAGGAGAGAAACTTAACGGGGAATAAATAGTTAACATTCACTGATGAAGCACAATGGTAAAGCAGTCGCACGGTGCTTCACCAGCTCTTTGGCCTCGGTTCGTATCCTGGCCGCGAGGATTGACTGGGCGTAAATGAATTAGTACGTCGTTGTTAAACAATTTGGCGCGTCGTAATCTAGGGAAAAGTAGGATTGAGGACCAGCCCGAAACGCAATACGGTTAATATAGTGGCTTTACAAGAATGTAAAAACTCTTGTAATAATAATAATAATAATTTTTATTTAGGTAAGGTACATACACAAAGAGATTTTACAAAGTTTGTTGGCTTAATAGATAGAGCTAGTACATACAATGCCTAAAGCCACTATTACGCAAAGCGTTTCGGGCAGAAACGTATAAACTGCCCGAAACGTATTCGGGCAGATTTGTATAAATCAAATAAAATAGTTCGCGTTAAAAGTTGTCTATTTCAGGGTGTGGGCCACTGGGTACTTACTATTGCTCTTTTATAAGGTCTTCCAGACCTCTGACAGAAGTCAAGGATCTGCATGGGAAGATCATATATTTGTTAAGCTGTGGAGTTGAGTTGGGTTTATAGTTAGTGAACTACAAGAGCGGACACACTGTATAATGTATGGAGAGTTGTAAAAGAAGGGGGAACTCTTCTCTTAAATTATTGTGGAGGGTGCTAGCCAAAACAGTTAACCATCTACAAGGAACCCACATGTTGCTTAGTTAGCCGTCATTTACGTTACAGAAAACGGACCCAACTTTTAATATCCCGTATGGGGTTCGAACCCGGGATCCGCGTGCGTAAGTGGAGAAGGTAGCCACAGTAACAGTAGTACGTTAACACCTTAACAACATTCACTGAAACACAAAAAGGATGTTGGGCTGCGATGAGATGTGTTGGTTTGTATGGTTTAGAGGGGAACTTAAAGCACTTTACACTCTACTTCACAAGACAATACAATAACACACATGCAGGAAGTCCTTGTGTTTACCATACCATTGCTGAAAAGTCAGGGCTTAGAGCTGAAGCTCGACCATGTGTGATGGAGTAATTAAGGCCTTGAAAACCTATTAGGCATCGTGGGCTCATTTGATTCTCGTTTACTGATAATGATCATTTATAAGTAATTAATTTAATATCAAATAAATTCAAAACTTATTTTAAGACTATAAAGATAAATAAAGATTGCACGTTAAATTTTAAACTTAAATTGTATACGTTAAAAATAAGCTAAATAGTTGCATACAAAGTTTCAAAACATACAAATAAAATCAATATATTTATGTTGTCTTCGTGTTTCTCTGTACAATCAATATTAATAATTATTGATTGATACAAATTTTTAAATCTGCTGTACAGCAGATAATTATAAGGGAACGAAGGGTTAAGACTCATGTCACTACGGCAACATCCACTTGGCATGGCTTCCTCACCGGTACGTGATTTTTCCAAGGAAACTTGAGGTAATAGTGGTTTTACAAGACTGCAAGAATTCTTGTTTAAATAAAATTATATAGTTAGTGATGAAAGTGGTTTACACGTCCTCTATTTCAGGCGTGTGGGCCACTGGGTACTTGCTGTTTCTCTCTTGTAAGGTCTTTCAGACAGTTGTCAAGGGTCTGGGAAGATCATCCCTAAGATGATCTCAGATCAGACAGCTACTTGACCACTATGACAAAATCACTGAGACATTAGAGGAAAAACATAATGCAGATGTCGTATACACAGATTTTGCAAAGGCATTCGACAAATGTGACCATGTAGTGATTGCACACAAAATGAGGTCAATGGGTATAACTGGTAAAGTAGGACGCTGAATACTCAATTTCCTGTCGAACAGAACACAAGGAGTAACAGTCAATCAAATAAAATCGAGTCTGAGCGCAGTTAAAAGCTCTGTACCTCAAGGTACAGTCCTTGCACCACTGCTGTTCCTTATTCTCATATCAGATATAGACAAAAACACAAGTCACAGCTTCGTGTCATCCTTTGCAGATGACACAAAAATCAGCATGAAAATTACCTCTGCTGAAGACATTGATAAACTACAAGCAGATATTAACAAAGTTTTCGATTGGGCAGCAGAAAATAACATGATGTTTAACGGTGATAAATTCCAGGTACTCAGATACGGCAAAAATGAGGACCTTAAACATAATACAGGGTACAAAACACAATCGAATTTGCCCATAGAAGGAAAACAGCATGTCAAGGATTTGGGAATAATGATGTCCGACGACCTAACGTTTAGGGAGCATAACCAAGCAAGTATTGCGTCAGCCAGAAAAATGATAGGATGGATTACGAGAACCTTCAAGTCCAGAGATGCCATCACAATGGTTGTACTCTTCAAATCACTTGTGTTGTCCCGTCTTGAGTACTGCTCAGTACTCACTTCCCCCTTCAGAGCAGGAGAGATTGCTGAAATAGAGGGAATACAGAGAACATATGCGGCACGCATAGACGAGATAAAGCACCTAAATTATTGGGATCGTCTCAAAGCTCTCCAAATGTACTCACTAGAAAGGAGACGAGAGAGATACCAAATAATATACACCTGGAAGATACTGGAGGGCCAGGTCCCAAATCTGCACAGTAAAATAGCACCGTACTGGAGTGAACGACATGGAAGAAAATGCAGAATAGAACCAGTGAAGAGCAGAGGTGCCATAGGCACAATCAGAGAACACTGTATGAACATCAGAGGTCCACGGTTGTTCAACGTCCTACCAGCGAGCATTAGAAATATTACAGGAACAACCGTGGACATCTTCAAGAGGAAACTAGATTGTTTCCTTCAAGGAGTGCCGGACCAACCGGGCTGTGGTGGGTATGTGGGCCTGCGGGCCGCTCCAAGCAACAGCCTGGTGGACCAAACTCTCACAAGTCAAGTCTGGCCCCGGGCCGGGCTTTGGGAGTAGAAGAACTCCCAGAACCCCATCAACCAGATATCATATATTTGTTAAGATGTGGAGTTGAGTTGGGTTTCCAGTTAGTGAACTACAACAGCGGATACATTCTGTATAATATATGATGTATAGAGAGTTGTGAAAGAAGGAGGAACTATTCCCTTAATTATTGTGGAGGGTGCTAGCCAAAACAGTTAACCATCTACCCGGTAAACACAGTGGAAACAGGAGGCCAGACAGGATACCGAATGGGAGATGAAGTCCTTCATGAAACGGACAGAGAGAAAGATCTAGGAATTGATATTGCACCAAACCTGTCTCCTGAAGCCCACATCAAAAGAATAACATCTGCGGCGTATACAAGGCTGGCTAACATCAGAACTGCCTTCAGGAACCTGTGCAAGGTATCATTCCGAACCTTGCATACCACGAATGTAAGACCCTGGAGTATGTGGCCCCCAGCATGTGGAGCCCGTACCTTGTAAAGCACAAGACGAAGCTTGAAAAAGTTCAGAGGTATGCCACTAGGCTAGTCCCAGAACTAAGAGGCATGAGTTACGAAAACAGGCTACGTGAAATGCACCTCACGACACTGGAAGACAGAAGAGGAATGGAAGACATGATTATTACATACAAAATTCTCAGAGGAATTGACAAGGTAGATAAAGATAAACTGTTTAACACGGGTGGTACGCAAACAAGAGGAAACAGCTGGAAACTAAGTACCCACATGAGCCACAGGGACGTTAGAAAGAACTTTTTTCAGTATCAGAGCAGTTAACAGCTGGAATTCATTAGGCAGTGAAGTGGTGGAGGTTGACTCCATACAGTTTCATATGTAGATATGATAGAGCTTAGGAATCTGTAAACCAGTTGATTGACAGTTGACAGGCGCGACCAAAGAGCCAGAGCTGAAGCCCTCAAGCACAACTAGGTGAGTACACATATGACGCTTAGTTAGCCGTCATTTACGTGAAAGAAAACGTAACCAACCGTTATTGTCCCGCCTGGGGATCGAACCAGGGTGTGGGATATTTGGGTTTGATTCTGATTAATTAATAATTAAAGTAGTAAATTAAATTACGAAGGACCACCCGCTTTTAAAGAGAAGAGGGAAACTGAGAATTTAGATCATTAAATAAAGTTCTAGAGAAAACCAGTGACTATGGATATGACTAGAAAGTATGATCATAAGAATAATTAATGGGCTGTATTATTAAAAAAACCAAACCTCAAACACCTACATTGGGGGGTTATTACTGGAGGTCAGTACGTCCAGGAATCAGTGTGGTTCGTTCACTAATTCTATTAATAATAATCTAATCCTATAATTAATGTTGAATATAATATTATTCATACAAAGAAGAACATGAATATGTGCATAATAATGAATTACAGTAAATCACACATTATGTTGAAAACATTCTGAATGTATCAAATTGCAATGTTATGAGTAAAAGAAATAAGCCTTAGCTGGTAATAGATTCCTTTAGATAACCCTGGTAGTCCTCTTAATCTCCAGGTCTGGTACACCGACGTCTGACACGGTTAACATGGAGAAAACAGCATGAGGAATTCGTCTCTCGAGCTGCAAAATAAATAACTACCAGTAGCAATTGATTTAACTACTCAATACATATTCAAGATTATTGATATCTACAGAGAAATTTCTAATCACCTGTTATTAGGTGTTGTCGTGCCGCGTGACGCGCAATCACCCCGCTATTATTAAACCTGTAAATGATGCATCAAATAAAAGGTACTTAGCTGTGGGCACTGTGTAAGTATTAAGATTGCCGTAATTTCGCATCCCAGGCTCCGGTGAACCTATCCTGGATTGATGCGTTTCAAGTTGGCTGATCACGTGTCGTCAGGAACCAAGTCTAGGGGTCCCTTATTTAACACCAGCACTAGTTGAAGATATTATCTGCAAGGTCGTTCACGCCTCACAGTGGCGGCTTTCATCTGAGGATGGACACACTTGTCCTATTTGCTGGACAATGGCGTCTTTTGTGAGTACGGTAAGCGTAGCTTTGCCTCCTTCTGGCCTTGCACGTGTCCGCTTCCCGACTGAGGATGGCGTCGCGTCCCCTACCCCACGCCGAGTCGACGTTCATTACACAAATTATTGGCATGAACATTAATATTTCTCGCATTCGCGCTTGAAACTCTAAAGACTGGACGGGTTTATTATTTAGAGGAACGGAATATTATTATTTAACTATTTTAGAATAGTAAATATATAAGGGAGAGGAATTAATGTCTCCCCATGGCATTCATTGATGACGTTAACACTATCGCGAGGTAGACGGTATAATTCTAACGCTCTATTCGGCTTTTAGTTAGAGAACAATTCGTCTGCAATCAGTTGTCATACAGAATGCTTTAATTATGGAGAATCGTATTTAATTCTCACACAAATTGTATATAATGTGTTTTACTGTAAAGAAATCTGACACAATACTAGCGTTAGATGACGTGAGAATTCTAGCCTAATGCACAGATGAATTATTAGTACAGGAGAATTCTACGAGTTGTTAATTTTACTTACAACAATATTAATATGATTAGTAATAAGTAATGAGAATACAACAATGTTGTATTCGATGTTGGAAATATCCAACATAACTCCGGGGGGGGATTCCCAGGGTCGCAGTGTACTGTGTTGTACTGACCTATCCCGAAGTGATATTAAGATTAACACATTAGTATGTTAGTATGTTAGTACACACATAACGAACGTCCCGGATTTATCAAGGACTTACAAGAATTTAAGTCTTGTTATTCACATGTCAACTGAAACATGTTTGTAGCCTACGCAATATTTATAAATTTAACTCTCCCAATTTAAACTAACAGAATCTACAGTGATGCGACATCTTGGGTCATAGTGACGTGTAATGTTTCGTTACGCGATATCACATCGTAGTATCAGTACAGTTTCCTTAGGGGGAAATGAAGGAAATTATTCTTCTTCAGAGTTATAATAGGCTCGCAAATTCCGCCTACATTGTTGAGCTGCAGCTCTAGTGGGACGGTTGTTTGGAGGAACAAATTCATTGTCCTCTGAAATTACTGGGGAAGCTGGATTTGGCTGATATTCTTGTTCAGTCAGTTCTAGGGGAACCAGCTTCTCTAAGGTTTTTAGAGTAGTGTTGCCCTTGCATAAGACTTTAACCACTCTTAGGACACCTTGTCGATCTGGGTGGATGGTGACGATTTTTCCTATAGGCCACTCGGACCTTGGTCCATCACTGTCGACTAGTACAAGGTCTCCAGGTTTTAATTGTACCTTATTGTAAGGACTCGAAGCTCCGTAGTGGTATTCTCGTAGAGCTGTGAGGTATTCTCGAGTCCACACCTCATTCCACCTGTTGATAACTCTAGAAAGATGTTGGTAGCTTTCCACCAAGTCTCCTCGAGTCACATGGGATGGGTCTACTGGGTCCTCTTCGACTAAGGGGATGAGAGGGCTCAATAGACCTCCATGGATCAAGTGAGAGGGGCTCAGTGGTTCTCTCTGGGTGTAATCATCAGACAGGTAGGTGATCGGGCGGTTATTGACTCGCGCCTCGATTTCTACAACAATAGTTTGGAGTTCTGAGTAACTGACCCTTTGTCGGTGTAACGTTTTCCTTAGACATCTTTTGACTGTGCCTACCATTCGCTCATAGAACCCACCTTGCCAAGGGGCTCTTGGTGCTATGAATTTCCAGTGACATTGTCTTCGTTGTAAGACTGATTGCACTTCAGGGTGGTTCCAGACTTCTCGTAAACAGCTTTCTCCCGCTACAAAATTAGATCCGTTGTCTGATATCATTAATCTAGGACATGATCGACGGGCAGCAAATCTGCGGAAAGCTTGAATGAACGCTTCAGCACTCATGTCTGGGGTGACCTCTAAGTGTACACCTCTGGTTGTAGCACAGGTAAAGAGACAAATGTACGCTTTCACTGGTATATTATCTGGGTTACCAGTGAGGAGTAAGGCTCCTGTATAATCTACTCCAGTTGTTTCGAATGGACGAAGATGAACTACTCGCTCTTCTGGGAGTGGAGGAGGTCCTGGGTAAGGACAGACTCTAGCGTCGTATCTCTTACAGATTACACAAGATTTAATAATGGTCTTAACAGTCTGACGACCTTGAGGAAGCCAGTACTTTTGTCTAAGATCGGTGAGAGTATCTAAAACTCCACCATGTAGGGTACCATATTGATGGTGATGTAAGACAAAAAGTTTAGTTATGATGTGGTGGCGAGGTAAAAGGATTGGGTTCTTAGTGTCTAAGTCAATCTTTGCATGTAGCAAACGTCCTCCACATCGTAGTATGTTATGAGTGTTGACATCGTACCAGATGCCCAGAGATTTAGTGAGTTTATCCGGAAGATTCTCAAATTCGCTTCCGTAAGTCTCTTGCTGCGCCCGTTTAATCCAATAATGAACAGGATTGGGGAATTTGTGTTGTATTCCTATTTTAGAGAGGAAATCAAACACGTGTGCAGTCACTCGTAACAATTTGCTTAAATTAGAATAATGATGAGGATTAATGGCTAATGTTCGCTGAGGCTCTGGGTCCTTCATGGGAGTGGTGATATTGGTCACGATGACTTGTGGCTTTTGTTTGGGCCACTGACCACCAACAAGCCATGAAGGTCCGTTGAACCACAGTGAAGATTTGACAAGTTGTTTTAATGTCAATCCTCTCGACAAATAATCTGCAGGATTGTCCTTAGTAGGGACATGTCTAAACTTATAACCTGCGGATAAATCATGAATCTCCCTGACGCGATTACTGACGTAAGGAGTTTTGTTATTATTGTTTCTTACCCATTGTAAGACTGCCTCGTTGTCTGACCACACTACAATCTCACCAAAGTGGATATTACTGAGTGTCTTTGCCAGGCAATGGGCTAACCTTACTCCCACTAGCAACGCAGTCAATTCCATCTGAGGTAAGGATCTCTTTTTGATGGGAGCAACTCTTGCTTTTGATGTGAGTAAAATTGATTGAGCACTGTTAACTAAATAGGCTACTGCGCCATATGCTTTGCCAGAGGCATCGCAAAAAACGTGCAAATTGGTGGGTAAGTTTGGTCCCGAGGCATTACGTGGAAATTTCAAAACACCTAACTGATTAAAATCCGTTGAGAGTATTTGACATTTGGCTTGTAACTCACTTGGTAACGGGTCATCCCATCCCATATGTTGTTGCCAGCACTCCTGCATTAGGAGTTTACCCCTTATTAATATAGGACTAAGTAGGCCTAAAGGGTCAAATGGTTGACTGACAAATGAGAGCAGTGTTCTCATGGTAAGGGTGGAGTCATCAGTTTGCACTGACTTGACATTCATTTCGTCAGTGTTGGTGTTCCATTCCACACCTAGAACCTTTAAGCTACTGGGTACCTGATAATCGGGAAATTCCTTCTCAATTAACTGGTTAAGTAGTTTATTATTTGAGGCCCATGACTGTAGAGGCATATTAGCTCCTAACAGTTCACGGTTAGCCTCATGGTAGATTTCTACCAGATCAGCTTGATCATTAGTTGTCCCCTGGAAATTGTCGACATACAAGTTGTCGCTAATGGTTGCCTTATAAGGGCTGTCTGATTTCCTCAAATGCGTGTCTAATGTGGCTTGCAAAAGAAACGGTGAGGATGTAGCACCAAATAATACAGAGGCGAACCGATAGGTGATTATTTCACTGTTAGGATCCAGTGGATCCTTGTACCAGAGGAATTTTGTGTAGTCACGATCTTCCTCCTGCAATCCTACTCGGAGAAAGGCTTTGCTGATGTCAGCAGTGTAGGCAAAAATGCCTGTACGAAATCGTAACAATACGTCATGTAGCCTTTGTGTTAGGCTAGGTCCCGTTTGGAGACATTCATTTAGAGACACACTATTAGGCTTTACTTTAGCACTGCAATTAAAGACAATACGAATAGGTGTTGTCAGTGAGTCCTTCACCACAGCATGGTGAGGTAAATAATGACCTGCTTTTCGGTCATCGTGTTCAACAACTTCAATGAACTTATTGTTAAGTTGTTGTTGGATAAGTTGGTGATACATGGTTAATTTCTCTGGCTGCTTCTGCAGTCGTGTTAATTGAGACCGCAATTGTGAGGCTGCCATAAAATAATTCACTGGAAGTTGGGGATGATCTAACTTCCATGGGAGTCTTACCCAGTATTGTTTATTTGAGTAGACAACCGTATCCAGATATTGCTGGTAAGTCCATGTATCATCAGGACTTGGTTGCTCAGGGATGATGTCTAACGTATCTAGATCCCACAAACGATGTATTGGTGGGTCAGGCTCAATGTCCTCGGCTATTTCCCTGAAGCGTAGGGGTGACTGCTCTAAGCCTAGTCACGCCACAATTACATTATTGGTTTGTTGGTTTGTGGGCGTTGGACCTTGTCTGAAAAGCACGGGTCCTGTGAGCAATTTGCCCCCTGCGGACGACAACAAATTCATACCATGTTGCCTAGTGCATCCAGTGATAAACTTGTAATAATGATCCGCGCCTATTAATATTCCAATATCTGTGAGACAATCGGAATTTATTTTATGATCCGCTAGCCTCATGCGGTTTCGCTTAAGGTGTCTCGCAGTTCGAGCTAATCCTGTGACCTGTAGGTCCGTAGGAATCTTATCTACGACCACAGCATGAATGGGGCTGGCAGAGGATCCTAATCTAACTAGTAATTTGACTACCTTGTAGTCACGTGGTCCACTATTTGATAGGAAACCAGAAATGTTTAACTTCACACTTTTGGTAGGTTTTAAATTTAAATCATCTACCAACTGTTGTGTGATGAAAGTTTTTTGGGAACCTTGGTCAAAGAGACCTCTACTGTTAATTCTAGATCGTCGGTTTATTAATTTAAGCTGAGCAGTAGGCAAGGTAGTACTGTTGCCTGACTCAGTAGCGAGTACATTCACTTCGTGATGTACTTTACAATATTGCACTGACGTAAATTTAGTAGAATTCTCTCCAGTGGGCATAGTTGGTGTAGGAGATTTCCTACATAAGGCGTAGTGGTGTACACCCTGCTTACAACGGTTGCAAGTACGTAGTGGTACTGCACATTGCTTGGAATCATGAGAACCCATACATTTAGTGCATTTGTGCAATTCCTGTAACCTTTTAACTCTAGCATTATACGTAGGATAAGCAGAGCATTGATAAGTGGTGTGTTCCTGATTGCAGAACAGACACTTTCTTTGATTGATAGACTTAGTCTCTTTAGTAGACAAGTCATGAGTTATCTCTGAAGGAGATACTGAGTAGGTACCTACATTTCCACTTCTTTTCCTGGTGGATGGAGTAGGTTTGGATTTATATTTATTAGACTTACTTGGAGTCTGTTTAGGTTTGACTGAAATATCAGTATTGATTGGTTTAGACTCAGGTTTAATTTTGTCATGAGTCTTTAACCTATTAACTGTGATCCTCAACCCCTCGAAAATCTGATCGAGAGTAAGAAACTCAGTATTATAATGTGAGCAGAGCTCTGTCAAGACATTCCGAGGTAATTTCCTCTGTAACAATAGCTTGATAGACCATTCAGAACTAGGTATATTAACCTTGGTACCTAAGGCCTTTACTAGAGACTCTACTTCTAGTCTGAAGCTTTGAAGTGACTCTGGTCTACTGTTTGGTGCATTCAGATCTAGCAATTGATAATAAAGGGTGGCTATACTTAACTCTTTGTTGCAATAGTTCAACTTCAGGAGTTTTATAGCTTCCTCATAATTACTCTCATCAAGAGTAAGGTTATGTATGACCTTTTTAGCCTCTCCTGTGAGAAGACTGAGTAGGTATGAAAATTTAGAAACCTTGTCTAGAGACTGTTTCTTATGGATGTGAACTTCAAAGGAAGTCCAAAAATTGTCCCAATTTTCTGTATCTAATCCTGAAAAGGTGGGCAAGTCTAGAGTAGGTAAACGAACCTCAGATAAGTGATTATTGGAGTGAGACCCAGTGTTGCTGGCATTGGATCCAGCCTGTTTGGCTAATTTAGATAGCCTGAAAATTTTATCATGAGTATCCTCTTCATATTGGGAGATGTCGTTTACTATTTGACTTACTTCATCAGGGTCAATTTCTACAGTATTTAGCAGAGCAAGATAAGATTGACCTGCAGTTCTGACTTGATCAAATTTCAGATCAGCCAATCTAACTGTTGACTCTAAGTGATAAGAGTCAATGGGATTATCTTTAGTTAAGGCATCAGCCTTATTGATTAATCTGGTCAAGTGACCTTTAAGGCCAATGTAGGTTCTCCTCAATTGTTCAGGAGTAGCCATGTTGGGCTTAGGTTCAAACTTCACAGTGTTAGGGTATGTATTACTAATGAAGCTTGGGTACTTGTTCATTAGTGAACAGGTAACATTAATGGTAGCCTAAATTAAGATGACTACTTTATGGTTTACCTCACTTGAGGTTGAATGTACCTACCTACCTAACAACAAATAGCTAGATATTTTGTGTACTGTCTGAACTTCACCATTAGTTCTCGTCCGGTTAGCTCATCCTTATCACCATCAGAGTTAATGGAGATAATCCAGCAATACACAAAATAGATACACAAAATAATGTATACAAGAGAAATATTATGGAGATACTCCAATCAGAGTTATCTCAAAATTTATCCCACCCTATAGAGGGTCAGCACAATAATGTAATATATACACAACACTGACTAGTTTTAGATCTAGTCATAATAATTCCTAGCTAAGAACTATAAAATTATTTAGTCTGGGCTTGTACCAAATTCAGCACAATCTCAGCCTAAATTCTACCTAATAACATGGGTAAAGATTATTGTGGTGCAATAAGGTAAATATAGTTGTGCTGTATTTTTGGGTTTTTTGTTTTATAAGAGTGCTCTTGCACACACAGGTGAATAATTATGTACAGTTAAGTTTGGCTTGCTAGCCACAGCCTTTTGTGATGGTTGATGGTGTTAATTAACTTGTCAACCACATGCAACCTAGATTCCCCTGACAAATGTACACCGTCTCTGGTCAGGTTCTGTCTGTAAGGTCTGGCTGTAAATTGTATATATGTGGCATCCAATCTCACTCGTTTTTTCAGCCTGAAATTTATGTACTTAGCAGCTCTCAGGTAGTATTCCGGAGTTACTCCCCAACGATTATCTTGGCTAGGTTGGCGAGGCTCCACTAATGTGAATACTACTGATTCACTGATGAGCTTGAAAGAAGAAATTATGTTTTTGAGGTGTTTGATCACCTCGGCTGGATGACGAGTGGGGTGGATGTCATTACCACCTAAGTATATGATAGTTAGGTGGTGAGGCCACTCTAACGCAGGTGTTAGGGTGGTGTTATTGTAAAAGTTGCGAGCTGTTGCTCCTGGTGACCTAAAGATTCTCACCTCGGTGTGAGGTATAGGTCTAAGTGTTGTGGGTAATTGGCTATGACCCACTAAAGCCACTTTATACATGAGATAAAAGTAGCAATATGTTAGTGTGATCTAGGCTAACTAATGTGTTACAATGTTAGTTGTCACAATTGATTAAATAGTTAGTCTAGCTTCTATCACACAAGGATTAGCTATTAATGGTTAATATTTTAATTATAAATTTAATGCTTATCCGGTTCGAAGGACCATAATGTGGGATATTTGGGTTTGATTCTGATTAATTAATAATTAAAGTAGTAAATTAAATTACGAAGGACCACCCGCTTTTAAAGAGAAGAGGGAAACTGAGAATTTAGATCATTAAATAAAGTTCTAGAGAAAACCAGTGACTATGGATATGACTAGAAAGTATGATCATAAGAATAATTAATGGGCTGTATTATTAAAAAACCAAACCTCAAACACCTACATTGGGGGGTTATTACTGGAGGTCAGTACGTCCAGGAATCAGTGTGGTTCGTTCACTAATTCTATTAATAATAATCTAATCCTATAATTAATGTTGAATATAATATTATTCATACAAAGAAGAACATGAATATGTGCATAATAATGAATTACAGTAAATCACACATTATGTTGAAAACATTCTGAATGTATCAAATTGCAATGTTATGAGTAAAAGAAATAAGCCTTAGCTGGTAATAGATTCCTTTAGATAACCCTGGTAGTCCTCTTAATCTCCAGGTCTGGTACACCGACGTCTGACACGGTTAACATGGAGAAAACAGCATGAGGAATTCGTCTCTCGAGCTGCAAAATAAATAACTACCAGTAGCAATTGATTTAACTACTCAATACATATTCAAGATTATTGATATCTACAGAGAAATTTCTAATCACCTGTTATTAGGTGTTGTCGTGCCGCGTGACGCGCAATCACCCCGCTATTATTAAACCTGTAAATGATGCATCAAATAAAAGGTACTTAGCTGTGGGCACTGTGTAAGTATTAAGATTGCCGTAATTTCGCATCCCAGGCTCCGGTGAACCTATCCTGGATTGATGCGTTTCAAGCTGGCTGATCACGTGTCGTCAGGAACCAAGTCTAGGGGTCCCTTATTTAACACCAGCACTAGTTGAAGATATTATCTGCAAGGTCGTTCACGCCTCACAGTGGCGGCTTTCATCTGAGGATGGACACACTTGTCCTATTTGCTGGACAATGGCGTCTTTTGTGAGTACGGTAAGCGTAGCTTTGCCTCCTTCTGGCCTTGCACGTGTCCGCTTCCCGACTGAGGATGGCGTCGCGTCCCCTACCCCACGCCGAGTCGACGTTCATTACACAAATTATTGGCATGAACATTAATATTTCTCGCATTCGCGCTTGAAACTCTAAAGACTGGACGGGTTTATTATTTAGAGGAACGGAATATTATTATTTAACTATTTTAGAATAGTAAATATATAAGGGAGAGGAATTAATGTCTCCCCATGGCATTCATTGATGACGTTAACACTATCGCGAGGTAGACGGTATAATTCTAACGCTCTATTCGGCTTTTAGTTAGAGAACAATTCGTCTGCAATCAGTTGTCATACAGAATGCTTTAATTATGGAGAATCGTATTTAATTCTCACACAAATTGTATATAATGTGTTTTACTGTAAAGAAATCTGACACAATACTAGCGTTAGATGACGTGAGAATTCTAGCCTAATGCACAGATGAATTATTAGTACAGGAGAATTCTACGAGTTGTTAATTTTACTTACAACAATATTAATATGATTAGTAATAAGTAATGAGAATACAACAATGTTGTATTCGATGTTGGAAATATCCAACACAGGGATCCGCGAGTGTAAGTGGAGAAGGTAGCCACAGTAACAGCTGTACGTTAATACCTTAACAACATTCACTCAAACACAAGAGGCTGTTGTGATGTGTTGGTTTGTATGGTTTAGAAGGGAACTGAAAGCACTTTACACTAATTTTTTTTTTTTAATTTTGCCCCGAGGGGCGAGTTTATTGGGCAGCGCCACTCATCCTGTGAGTGGACATACCGCCATAGCAGCGTGTCCAACACTCCCCAATAGGAAGAAACTGGCTGGGTTGTTCATCCTGTCACTTGTACCCAGACACAGCTGGGACTTGCTTAACTGTCTCAAGTGAACAGCTTGTCAAACTAGTGATTTAAGATCTGTCAACCCTTAAAATCTTACGTTACCTTGCGGGTGCAAAATGGGGGAATCTTTTAAGAACAGTATCAATATTTGAAAAATAGTGTTTTCCTAACTCAAACAATGTGGGGTTTATTATTCTACACATACTTCTAATGTCTCTCAGGTGTTCACATTCACATAGATAGTGGTCAAGGCAGTGTCCGCCACTCTCATCGCAGATTTTGCGACTCCGCTGATCAACTGTTGTTTCCATTTCGAATCTCCATGGATATTTGTATCCAAGACGGATTCATGCTATTACTGATTCTCTCCCGCGTCCTCCTCCTCTTCGTCCATAATGATTTGGATTGCCAGCTGCAACCATGTTGTACCATCGAATACATTCACTGGCTTGTGCTTTTATCCTCCTTTCCTCAGTTACCTTGTCACGGTGATGTTGCCTGACAATTGTTATGATCTCAGCCTGCAGGAGAAACGAGTCTTCCCCTTGAGAGTTATTTAGCAAGCCTGACCTAACCGGAAGGTCTAGGAAATATGGAGGTGATAACACATATGTAAAATAGTTGGTTGGATTTAAATAACAATTTGAGATTATGGGCAGTGAAGAAGAAAACAGATATATGACTGGTTAGGAGATGTGGATATTTTGCTGGTGGTGTGAAGCTCGCTTCTGGAGGGCTTTGACCTCACTTGAGGCCAGACATCGCAGGGAGAAAGCCGCGCTCCGTTGAGCTCCTGTCAGAAAGGAACCCCTAGTGATATATCTCCAAGAGAAGAGAAGTGTGCAGACGTCCCAGCTGTGGAATTGAGCTGGGGATGTGTGGTCTCAAGTCCTGGACGGCAAGGAGTGTTTATTAAGCCGCCCAGAGACATTTTCGTGGGCTGTGGAGGCGCCCTGACTAGGCTCCGTCAGAGGGAGGAGCGCCCTCGACGAGACAATCTGTGGTAAGCATGATTTAAGCCAGTTCATAGTGATTGCTTGTAGTTGGTTGTGTGCCCAGCGACAGTAGCAATGTTTATTGATGAGTTAGAAATGTTTTGGTAAGGCAGGAAGCCTAAATAAGAGGACAGAGATGAGAGAGACAGCTGGAGGGATGAGCTGCACGTCCTCTCCCATGGACCGCTTGAAGCCAACTGACTGAGGGGCGGCGGAGAGTGTGGAGGCCCACCGGGCGAGGTGGAGCATGGACCCGCCCAACGGGGGAGTCCACTCTCACAGTATGTAGAGGACAGATAGAGGTTTGAGGCAAACATATTGTGTGATTATTTTTGTTTATGTGTTAAAGGGGAAACATTTTTATTGGAGTGTCGATGGGTTGCAGGTTTGTCTTTGGGGAAGAAGTTGCTGAGAACTTCGAAGCCTGCACAGAGGGAGTAGTTGATGAGACTCCAAGGTAGTGGAGGAGAGGACCTCGAGCTGTGAGGAGAAGCAGTGAAGAGGAGTGTCACGTGCTTCTGTAGAGGTGGTGAAGCACCATAGTTGCTCGAGGGAACTTCATGGTGTAGCAGCCAGGAGAGCTGTGGAGGACCCTAGCAGAAGAGTGAAGCACCATAGTTACTCAAGGAAAACTTCTTGGTAGCAGCCTGGAGGAGCTGCAGAGGATCCTGGTAGTTAAACCCGGAAGAACCTGAAGAGATCAGGGTAGTGAACTTCCAGATGTGGAAGGGAAGTTCTGGTGGATTACTTGTAGGGAGTTGATAGTGTTTGGTTGTCATTAGCGTGCACGACACAGTGAGAGGTGAGTGATTGTTTGCATTCTTATGTCAAGGAGTGTTTTATACTGAAGTATGGAGTTACAGTCGTAGGCTGGATTACCTACAGATGTATGTGTTCTAGGACTGATAGAGTGATCGATTGATCATTGTTGTGTACCAAGGAACATTTATACTGATATATATATATGTTATTGCATTCAATGCTGATTTTCCTTGTACATGTTTATAGATATATTCTCTTGCTGATAGTGCAACATTGTAGTGTAAGACTTGATCTACTTGAAGAGGTAGATAGTATCAGGTGGGGAATCATGAGATAGGATACCACTTGATAAGCTGATGATAGAGTTCTGATTGTGTTGGGGTGCAACCTGATTGTAATTGTATAGAGTATAGGATTCATTATTATTATATGTGTGTATGTGCTCTGTCCAGTAAATGTATTCCAATTTGCTGGTGTTTGCCCTTGTCCTAGTGAGGCTTCCCAGGAAATAGTAAAGAAGGAGAGAAAGAACCAAGAACCACTGCTGTGGACAGGGTAGAAGGTAATACTAATGAGTCAAAGGGGGATTGAGGAGATCATATCACCTAAGGAGAGAATGGGGAGTCACAGCGGCTCGAGTGGGTGTGTGCACGTGACAACGAGGCTAAGTATTCGAGCCGCATCCCCTAAACGTGTGACGTTAAGCCCCTCTCCAAGAGCCAGAAGCACCTAGAGTGATCTCCTAGCGAGGTATAAGCACTCTACCGAGTTGTGGGTTGGGTTGTCCGTAAAGAAGGAACAACACGACAACACCACCAACCCACACTATAATACAATACCTCTAATTTGTTGCAGAGTCTTGGGTATGAAGTATTCAATATGGTCTCTTTCAGCGCCTTCAACGGCCAGCACATCTGCTCGTTCATTCCCACATATTCCAACACGGGAGGGGATCCCCAACACGGGAGGGGATCCCCAACACGGGAGGGGATCCCCAACACGGGAGGGGATCCCCATATTCCAACACGGGAGGGGATCCCCAACATGGGAGGGGATCCCCAACACGGGAGGGGATCCCCAGAAACTTGACGACTCTTCCCTGGTTGGTTAGTACCCTTAGAGCTCTCTTAATTTCAGTGACTATCGCAAGATTTTCTGCCCGAATTTTACTTAGGTTTTACAGTGCTGGTTTTGAATCAGTGCAGATCACTGCACCATTAGTGTTTCGTCCAAGGAATCTTAACGCCATAACAATGGCAGTTAGCTCTGCTTACGTTGAAGAGGCATAGTTCACAATACGTGCTTTCTCTTCATTTCTGCGTTGAAAAGCATTATCCTTGATTACCGTGTATGCTGCACCAGCCCTGCCATTGACAGGATTACATGTCCCATCAGTGTATATTTGATCTAGTTCATTTCCGTCTTCTTTATAAATTTCTTCAAGATACTTGTGCCTCATTTCTTGTGGTATCATGTTGGATTTTTTCGTTGACATTTCATTGATGATGATCTTGCATGAGTCATCCTCCCAGGGAGGTAACCTCTCTACAGGCAGGAGCTCACGGGCTTGCTCAAGCAGGTGAAGCTCTTCGAGGTAGCAGACTGATCTGTGATGCCATTTTTTGCTTCTCCTGTTTCCTCTTGTTAGCAGCACAGAACTCAGGTTTTTCTTAGCAACATGATTTTAGTGGGGATCTCTGGCTATCCTAATTGCAAGCTCAGCATTCAGTTCCTTAATTCTGCTTTTAACACTGGGGAGGGACAACTCCTCTCGTAGATTAGACGTTTTGGCAGTTCTTGGAACTCCAGGAATGATTGTCAGGGCTTCATTTTGAATGCTTTCGAGCCTTTTCATATCGCTTTGGGAGTAGGTGCACAGAACTGGTGCGGCATAGTCTATGAGGGAGCGCACATAGGCTGTGTACATCATTTTAAGCACAGCAATAGAAGCTCCATGTCCATTCCAGGTCATAGCTTTCAGTGCCCTGAGTCGATTTTTGCATGTTCCTATGAGCTGGTTAAGCTCCTCTTTCTTCCCCTTGTCAGAGCCGACAGTGACGCCAAGGTACCGATAGTGGTCAACTCACTCAAGTGTTACACCATTAATTTGTAGTTCTTCATTTTCTCCCCTCTTGTGATGAGAGTTTGCTTTTGTCTTGTTTGTGGAGAGAGTGAAACCGAGCTCAATACATTTCCTTCCAAGGAGTTCAATGGACTGTTTAATTTTTCATGCGGTGGTAGGTAGTATTAGGACATCATCTGCATATCCCACTTGTTGTGTTCCTTCCGGAAAATCAATATTTGCAATAGCATTAATAAGTACACTGAAAAGTGTGGGGCTTAAGACTCCGCCTTGGAAAGTACCGAGTTCGATGCTCATTGTTTTTGAGATTGCTCCATTGAAGGAGACCTTGGCTTTCCTCCTTGTGAGGTAGTCTTCAATCCATTTCATGAGTCTTCCCTTGACACCCATGCATGCAAACTCGTCCAGGATCACAATATCCTGTGCTTTGTCGAAGGCTCCTTTGATGTCAACAAATACAGAGTACTTAGCTGTGTCATTAGCCAGGTAATTAACTATACAATTTGCTGTGCTCTGTCCTTTAACAAATTCATTGACCCCCTCCCCTAACCTGCCTATTTTGTGCAACAGTCGGTTTAGGATGATCCTTTCAAGCATCTTGCAAGTGCATGACATGAGACTGATAGGTCTGTAATTGCCAGGGTCATTGGGCTTCGGTATGGGAACGATTATTGCGTGTCTCCATTGTGTGGGCAACACTCCACTTAGGAATGATTTGTTAAACAGGTGGAGTAGTGGATTCCCAGACACTTCACACAGTGCATTGAGAATGTCGTAGGTGACGCCATCTTCACCAGGTGCAGTACTTTTACCCTTCTTCATAGCGCCCCTTACTTCCTGGGCTGCGATTTGTTCCCCATATTCGTCATCACTGATCTGTGCTCTTGTTATCCTGATTCTCCTGTCATTATGTGGGGAGGGAGGTTCTCTTGCTTATTTCTGTTGGGAGGGAGGAGGAGGATGCTGCATCACTTCACTTGTGGATTAGTTCCTCAGCCTTACCATTGGGGTCTTTGTGAGTCGCAGGCCGGGCTCTGCCACCCCTAGCTATATGAATTTTCGTCCACAATTGTCTTGTAGAAGTTTCTCTTCCAATAGAGCTAGTGAAGTCAAGCCATTGTCTTTCCTGTTCTTTAATCTTCTCTTCCCTGGCTACTTGACACAATTTTAAACAGCTCTTGGTTGCTGTCAGTGGGATGTCTCAGCGGTACTCTCTACTCATGGCCCTTACATTTGCAATCGTTCTCATACCATTCTATTTTCTTCTTTTGAGGGTTACTTCACCCAGTCGCACGGCGCGGAGTTCTAATACAGCTCTCAATTTGGTTATTAAGATCATCAACAAATTTATCCGTGTTTTCTGGGATTTGGTATTCCGTGAACCAGTCACTCATCCTGTTTATGAAGAGCGGCCTACATTTTCATCACCTACATTCTTGAGGTTGAAGATGTGTGGTAACTCTGAAGCGTCGGAAGTGAAGTTATCTGAATCACTGTGGAAATTGTACTATTTCCGAGTGATAACATTTTATCACTCGGAAATAGTTTAAATCTTGTCCGAGTGATAATCTTTTTCTTTTATTTCTCTCTTTCCTTCTCTTGCTCATGTCGACGGTGGTAATCAGTGCCCAGTGGTCACTACATAAACTGTGTACAATGTGTGTACTGGCATCTGTGTCCTGTGCATTCAGCAGGAGAGCATAGTCTAATCTTCCTCCTCTGAGGTAAGTTGGCTGTTCATCACCCAGGACTCTAAGGTTTTCTCTTTCCCTGACAAAGAGTGACAGTTTCCGTCCATTGACATTGGGCTGATGACAGTTGGCACCACAGTGTGGGTGTCTGGCATTCAGGTCACCGACCAGCAGGGCAGGTTCTTCATTAACAAATTCAGGCAGTGTGTCAAGGTCAAGTTTACTCTGTGGCACATATAGGTTGATTATATGTAGGGCATTATTGTTTAAGTGAAGGGTTACTCCCTGTGATTCATACTTATCCCCCATGTGCAGGTCATCAATAATCTGATGACAAAAATGAGTTTCCGATTAGACTCTTCATTGACCTGAGAAAGGCCTTTGATACTGTTAATCACAATTACTTCTTACGTAAACTCCATCATTATGGAATCCGAGGCCATGCACTGGACTATATCCAATCCTATCTTAGTGATAGACACCAATGTGTAACCATCAATAATATAACCTCTCCCACTCTACCAATAACTGTTGGAGTGCTACATGGCAGCATCTTGGGACCTCTCCTATTTCTTATTTACATCAATGATCTGCCTAATGTCTCTAACATTCTGAAACCTATTTTGTTTGCTGATGATACTTCCCTCATCTACTCTAACCCCAACCCACATACACTAAATAATGTTGTTAATAATGAACTAAAAAAAGTCCACTTATGGATGTCAACCAACAAACTAACACTTAACATAGAAAATACCTACTACATCTTATTTGGAAGCAAATCTACATATGCAATTCAGCTTCAGATAGATAATGTAAACATTAGCAATAAAAATGATGGAAAGTTTCTTGGCCTATTCCTAGACAAGAGACTCAACTTCAGCACCCACATACAACACATAACTAAGAAAGTCTCTAAAACAGTTTGGATACTCTCCAAAATCAGATATTATGTACCTAACTCTGCTCTCATCTCTCTCTATATTTCGCACTAATCCATCCCTATTTTAATTATGGTATCTGTGCATGGGGGTCTACCACTGCAAACCACCTCAAGTCCACCATCACCCAGCAAAAGTCTGCTATCAGAATAATAACAAATTCTGCTTTCAGACAACACTCAGCCTTCTTGTTTAACTCCCTTAACATGCTAAACATAATCTCACTCCACAAATTCTCTTGTGTCAACTACATTTACAAAACCCTGTTCTTAAATGCAAATCCTTGTCTGAAACTCTCCCTGGACAGATGTAATAGGACCCATTATCACCACACTAGAAATAAATATCTTTTTGATATCCCCAGAGTCAAACTTAATCTGTGTAAACACTCTATGCAAATAAAGGGACCCAGTCTATGGAACTCACTCCGTATTGAATTGAAAAGCTGTCCAACTTTTGCGTCATTCAAAAACAAAACTAAAAAGTACCTAATCTCATCTTCATAGTTTTTTACCTTTTGCTTTAAAATTACACTGTATCTATTGCTACCCAATCTCCCAATCTTTATGTACCCAATCTGAACATCTTTACCATTGTGATCATTGCTGTCTTCTTATATGTACTGTCAATCTGCTGTATGGTGCCTATTAATCTTGTTTAAATTACCAATCAAGTTGTCAATGTAATCAATCAGAGCTTTAATATACCAATGTGCTTTACTATATTTACTAATCTCTCTCATCTCATTTTTTTACTTGCAATGTATCTGTTATCATTTTATTAATTCTGCTAGAATTTACCTACTTAAAATTATCTGTTAGATTAAGGACCTGCCCGAAACGCTGCGCGGACTAGTGGCTTTACAAGAGTGTAAATACTATCCAATGTATCCTCACAAACCCAATGTACCTTCTTGTATATAAATAAATAAATAAATAAATAAATAAATAAATAAATAAATAAATAAATAAATAAATAAATAAATAAATAAATAAATAAATAAATAAATAAATAAATAAATAAATAAATAAATAAATAAATAAATAAATAAATAAATCTGTGTGGGAATGTTGTTACTAACAGAAGTGATGAGACCCCGTTTTCTTTTCTCAGATAGCAGGGAGAACTTTTGATAACCGCTGAACCTTGGGTTGAAGTCATCACCTGCCAGCGTCTCCTGTAGCACTCTGACGTCAGTTTGGTGTTCACGAACGTACTGTATGATTTAATTAATTCTATTGCGGACTCCATTGCAGTTCCATTGTAGGATAGTGAGAAGTTCTTGACTGTGATTATCCATCTTGAGGTTGTTTGTCATCAGGTGATGTTCCATATACAGATTATGAATTGGATGCAGCCCTCACCAGGGGTAGGAGCACTGCTCCTGGTGAGGACGGTATCACCTATCATATTCTAAGAATCCTACATCGTGTACCCGGTAACCCATTATTAGAATTGTTTAATGCCAGCTATGTCACTGGGCAGTTGCCTGTATCATGGACCACCAGTCTTACGGTACCTGTACCAAAGCCTGGCCAACCTGATGCTTTCCGTCCCATCTCACTGACCAGTTGCATGTGCAAAACCTTTGAGAGAATGGTGCTTAATAGATTATTGTATAGAGTTAAAGAGCACATGTCACCTGATATCAATGGTTTCACACATGGTAAAAGTGTACACAACTGTATCACAACCTTTCTTACTGTTCATGGAGATAAAAGGCACGAGTATACAACATTTCTTGATTTAAAAAATGCCTTTGATATTGCTAATAGGGAAGTGATTATGTATGAGTTAGCGAGAATGGATATAGGTAGACAATTATTACAATGGATACGGGGCTATCTTACCAACCGGAAGTCCTCTGCACTGTTCCAAGGCTACAAGAGTGAAACTAAAGTAATGCAACTAGGCACCCCACAAGGAGGAATACTCAGTCCTACCTTGTTTAATGTTCTAATTAATGCTTTACTAAAATCAATTCCAACTAGTCCGGCAAACATCACTATCAGCTATGCAGATGACATCCTTGTACATACTAAAACCCATCGCGAAATGCAAACAGTCTTAAATTGTATACGTACAGCTTGTGAGAGCCTTGGTCTTGTAATCAACGCTGCTAAAACTAAGGTATTTAAGAGACAAATTGGCAACCGCAAAAGTGGACCACGAAAACTTAAGATAGACAACATACCAATAGACTTTGTCTCTTCTTTCAAATGCCTTGGAGTCTATGTCCCTTGTATCTCAACTGCAGTCAATAAGTTACATCAACAATGTAGAGACAGACTCAAGGCTCTCAGAACTGTAGTGGGGTACAGCCCGAAATATGGTGTTAATATTAGAATAGCAAGAATGATGTATTTAGCGTATATAAGGTCTCTGATAGACTATCATGCACCAGCTTTGGTCCTGCAGAATGGCAAAGGTATTGTTAGACTTGAAAAAATGCAAAATGAAGCACTCAGAATTATACTTGGCGGTCCTATAACTACCAAAGTTCTCAACATGCGGAAAGAATTAAATATACTTAGCATTAGAGATAGAATATTTGAAATTAATCTTACGATGGGACTAAAGCTGCTGCGTGATAACAAAAACAACATTGTGTCAGTTGCACTGTTAGAACACATACGAAATGGAACTAGCGAGTCTAAATGGATTCAAAGAACTGCCACTCATATTAAAATGATGGGACTGCACGATGTATATACAGATGAAAGAGTACAGCACTTCCTTCCACCCTGGCAGATAGTACCTATTGACATCCTGACCCCTGCATACCCCACCAAGAAACTAATCACAAGCAACCCTCATGCTCAGCTTGCTGCTAAATTAAGCACCATAGAACACATTCACAATATACAAGCTGAAAACAACATAGCAAAGACCATATACACTGACGGATCACTCAGTACAGCTACAGGGAGGGCAGGAAGTGCTGTTATTGCTCATCAGCCCGATGGCAGCACAATTCAAAAGAATATCCGAATTAGTAACTGGGCGTCTACAATGCAAGCCGAGTTGGTAGCGATACTGGTAGCACTCGAAATTATTGACAACACTGAAGTAGACAGCTTAATTATTTCCGACTCCCTATCCTCACTACGAGCAATAAACAGTTTGCAATCAAGTAATAACGTGCTTGTCTTGGAAGCTAGACGTAGATATATAAGAATACTTAGCAAGAGGGTAAATATAAAAATGTTGTGGATTCTTTCTCACATTGGCCTGCAGGAACATGACAAAGTTGACGCCCTTGCTAAGGCTGCAGTAAATAAAGACAGTATTGAACGGAATCTTGAGTTATCAAATAGGTCCCTTAAAAGTGTCATTAGACGAGAACTCCTGGACGAATTTGAAGAAAGAACTGTGCAAACTGGAATTAGCAGGTCCATTGTTCATCACAATGAAATGTGTGAAGTAAAACATGTGTATGGGGCAAGTAACAAAGTCAGTAGACTAACAGATGTTGTCACAGCTCGTATAAGACCTGGCTACAAGTATCTCTGGCAGTTCGGCTTATATAGGGATCTAGATGAAGTAAAGTGTAAAGTGTGTGGACTTTACACATATTTACAAGACAGGGACACACACTCGAACACTATATCTTGGATTGTAGTAAAATTGAGCCATTTAGAGATAAGTCTAAGCTCACTCTGTATGATATGGCAACCTATCTTATTACCATGGATAAATTACCTGAAATCCTTGCACTGTACCCACATTTCACTTCCAGTAGATGAGCGACATATGAGATTCAGAAACAAGTAGTGTATTGTGAGGACTAATAATAAACAGAAGCTCCCCTATGACTCTGTAATGTCCCCATTGGTCAAACTATTATGTATTAGCGATAAAACCTACCATTAATGTAAGATGTCTTACTGTAAATATGTAGCTCTTGAAATAGCACTTTCTCTGTAACTAGCTGACATTGTAACTATAAGGTGTGAAGGATAGATGAAATTGTTTATGAAATAATCTAAGATGAGGTCTGATAAAGACCTTTTGTGCCCTCTGTAATTATTATTATTATTTTTGAGATATATACAAGAGTTGTTACATTCTTGTACAGCCACTAGTACGCGTAGCGTTTCGGGCAAGTCCTTAATCCTATGGTCCCTGGAATACGATCCCCTGCCGCGAAGAATCGTTGTTACAACCAAGTACACATTTTACTGTTGCGTTAAACAGAGGCTACAGTTAAGGAATTGCGCCCAGTAAATCCTCCCCGGCCAGGATACGAACCCGTGACATAGCGCTCGCGGAACGCCAGGCGAGTGTCTTACCACTACACCACGGAGACTGTAATGCTTTTGTGCTACCGTTCACAGGATGAGTATGGGGTGAACAATAACCTAGCCGCCTTCGGCGGCAACAATCAAAATCGTCCCTTCACCTTCTAGTGTGTGGTCTGGTCAACATAATTTAGCCCCGTTATTGTGACTCATCGCCTGCAATATCTTGTGTCTTGGCTTTAAGCATACTTTTAATATAGGCTACTCTGGGTATTTCCATTATAAATTTGTTCTAACTGTACTTACTGGATCTGCCCAACTATGTTATAGAATTGTCATTCACTTATAGCCATCAAACATATTTTGTGTTACTGCAGAACTTTACGTCTTTATAATTTACTATTAATAAATATGTCCCCCCTCATACTGGCTCGCGTCTTTCTCTCCGAACAGAAAAACTTGTTTATATAAAATAAATAAATAAATAAAATAAAATGTTTATTTAGGTAAGGTACATACATACAATAAATTTTTACAAAGATTGGTTGACTTATAGGTAGAGCTAGTACATACAATGCCTAAAGCCACTATTACGCAAAGCGTTTCGGGCATAAAATAATTTGAGTGTTATAAGTGTTATACACGTCCTTTATTTTAGGCACGTGGGTCACTGGATACTTACTGTTTCTCTCATATAAGGTCTACCAGACCTTTGGCAGAAGCAAAGAGTCTGGGAAGATATTTGTTACGTGTTGGAGTGGGGTTGGGTTTCCAGTTAGTCAACTACAACAGCGGACACACTGTATGATGCATGATAATAGGTATGAAGTACTGTGGATTGTCTCTTAAAGTGTTTGTCTAATGTGGATGACAATTGTAGAGTTTTTGTTGATCTACAAGGAGCATTTGATAAAGCCAATGGGGAAGTAATCTTATACGAATTAGCCAATCTGGGAATAACAGGGAGATTGCTACACTGGATAAGGGATTATCTACAAGGCAGAAAAGGTCAGGTGTATTACCAGGGATACATGTCTGAGGAACGGAGGTTTCAGTTAGGTACCCCACAAGGGGGAGTATTAAGTCCCACCTTATTCAATGTATTAATGAACAGATTAGCATCAGAGATGTATCCTCCAGGGGTCACGACGATCATATATGCTGATGACATTCTTATACAAGGCACTTCTGGGAACAAAATTCAAACTGCTCTTAACATACTTGGTACAACCTGTCACAAGTTAGGCTTAGTTATAAATGCAGATAAAACCAAATACGAGTATAGGAAACGAAGAAATATAACACTTACTCTAAATGGTGTGGAACTGAGCCGTGTTCAGAAGTACAAGTATCTGGGCATGTATGTTGGATACACATGTGAGAGTAAAAATGCTGAAATAAATCATATCAGCACCTTATGTAAAGCCCGTCTGCATCCTCTGAAAGCACTGGCTTTTTCTGGTAAAGGTGTTGGGGTACCTATCTTGCGGATGTTATACATAAGCACTGTTCGGTCCCTGATAGACTACGCAGCACCCGTATTGTCTTACACAGGCCAAGGCAGAATTAAAAAAATAGAGCTGATACAGAACGAGGCTATGAGGATTATTCTTGGATGTCAAAGAAATGCAATGATTGAAATAATGAGAATGGAATTAAATTTACAGAGTGTGTGTGATAGAGTCCGTGACATTAACACTAGAGTATCTATTCGTTTCATGCGGAGAAAAGGAGGGGATAAGCTGTTTGAGAGCGTTCAGACCTGCTTGAGTGACGTACACACTTCCAGGAAACTGAGGGAGACACGCTACACGAGAGGATTAGCTCATGACCTCAGGGAATACGACGTACTTGACTGCTGTAAACCCTCTCGACAGTGTAATATGTCTGCTCCCTGGAAAGTACAGAAAATAGACGTCGAAATTGTACCCCTCAAGGTGAAAAAGATTCATCATGAACCGGGACAATTACGGTGTTTGTATGGAAGCATGATATCTCGGTTACCAAGAGGCAACAGTTTACATGTATATTGCGACGGGTCGGTGGCGGAGGATGGCTTTGCCGGGTGTGGTGTCCTAATAAGGGAATATACGGAGTTTGGGACTGTGGACAGGAGAATTGAACTCCGGCTTAGTAATTATATATCATCCACACAAGCTGAACTGCAGGCCATTCTGGTGTGTTTGGAGGAAGTACGTCATGACGACAAAAATGTTTTTGTATTTGTCGATAGCCGAGGAGCACTGGAGTCCTTAAACAGTCGAAACCCAGTCTTCATGTCTATAGTGGAGGACTGTAAGAGAAGAATAACTGAGATACAGCTAAAAGGTTATAGTGTGAAATTCATGTGGATTCCATCTCATGTTGGAATAGTGCTCAACGAGGTGGCGGATGACTTGGCCAAACGTGCCACATCAAAACCACAAGTTGACATTGAATGTGAATTCACAATGAGACAAATAAGAAGCAAAATCAGAAATATTCAGGCACAGGCGGGAGTGGAGAGGAGAGAGATAATGTATGAGAGAAGTCAAACCATGCAACACTACATGTATGTGAGTCAAAACACCCATTTCACTTATGGTAAAAGGAGAAATGCTTGGAGTGACTCTGTGTACATGCGGCTCAGGCTTGGGTACAAATATTACTGGGAATATGGGATAGATGTTCATGATAATGACACGAAGTGTAAACTATGTGCTATGTTAAGGTCTCACACCCTTGCCCATTATGTTCTTGATTGTCCGTTGATTAATGTATATAGAAACACTGAGATAAGGACTGTTCCTGAACAAATAGCCTGGATGTGTCACAACGGAAAGGTTGATGATATTCTTGAGAGATATAAGAATTTTGCACCAAGATTGTAATATTTTGTTGAATTATCCGTATAACTAGGTCATAAAAGTATTTGTGTGTACGTCTGATACCATACTACTTGTGAAGGAGGAAATGTATATGTTTACCTCTCAGAATGTTTGGTAATATGTTTATTTGTGATGTGTGTCTATGTATATATTAACACGTTGTACTGAATGGGGTGAGAATAGCTTGAGCTACCTCATCCCTTTGTGTGTATTTTACCTCAATAAACTTATTTCAATTTCAATCTACCGGGTTCACACATATATTGCTAAGTTAGCCGTCATTTACGCGAAAGAAAACGAACCCATCCTTTACGGTCCCGCCTGGGGATCGAACCCGGGATCCACGAGTATGAGTGGAGAAGGTAGTAACAGTAACAGTTGTACGTTAACACCTTAACAACATTCACTCAAACACAGGAGGCTGTTGTACTGTGTTGTGATGTGTTGGTTTGTATGGTTTAGAAGGGAACTTAAAGCACTTTACACTCACCTTCACAAGACAATACAATAACACACACATGCAGAAAGTCATTGTGTTTACCACACTATTGCTGGAAGGTCGGGGCTTAGAGCTAAAGTTCGACCATTTTTGAGATTCTAATAATAGTTCGTGACGCCTGATGGTGCTGCTTAATCCCACTTCCTCGCATTAAGCTAAATTTACAATTTATAAGTTTATTGATTACATGTTAGTCAAAATTTTTAATTCACAAATATTGTAACCTAAATTTTACATGAATTTTGCTAAAGTTTTGGTAAATTTTTATTAATTTTTACTAATAATAACATAAAAATATGCTGTCTGTCTAAATAAAATAGTTATATTTATGTCGTGTTTCCTGTTGAAAAGTAATCATAATTTACCTTGAATTTACCTTGAGATTATTTTTAAAAATCGGCAAAGTAGCCGATATAAATCATAACATTTTCAGTAATTACTGAGTATCAGGAGCATGTTAGTCGGAGCTCTGTATCAAGCAGTGTGATCCTGGAGCGTCAACGAGCCTTATTGCGCTACTTTGACACTGCATGTATTGCAAGACTTGGTGAAAAAGTCTTCGTTGTTGACTTTGCAGACACAAGTGGCAGACTTACCCAGACAACATTTACGACGCAAGTCTCATCCTCTCATCCATCAGGCAAGCAACCATCTCTCCCCAGCAGCTTAGTCAGCCCTAAAGGCTGCCATTATGACCTGGACAGAGCTCACCGCTGGACGTCAATTATTCACTCAAGGCCGGACAACACCGGGAGTGAAAGCTGCCATACGAGGACAACTTTACCAGCGGTAAATGTGCTCTGGAAGACGCCGAGTGACAGACAAATACTCACAATTACAACACAACAACTACGACACGATCCTCAACTCTACGGTGAGCAGTTCATAAACCACAACAACCTGCTTAGTCCTCCACCACACCTCATGTTGAGCCACAGCTCTATTACATATGTTCAAGAAATGTTCATCTATATAATTAAAAATGATCTACTACCAGAAATTTGAACCAATGATCCCCAGTTTGGTAACTGTGGGTAGTAAGTGTGGGTGATTGTTAGCTTACCACCACTACCCCCCCTGCATGGGGGTCTTCACTGCTACCCCCTGCATGGGGGTCTTCACCACTACCCCCTGCATGGGGGTCTTCACCACTACCCCCTGCATGGGGTCTTCACTGCTACCCCCTGCATGGGGGTCTTCACCACTACCCCCTGCATGGGGGGTCTTCACTGCTACCCCCTGCATGGGGTCTTCACCGCTACCCCCTGCATGGGGGTCTTCACTGCTACCCCCAGCATGAGGGCCTGCATGGGGGTCTTCACTGCTACCCCCTACATGGGGGTCTTCACCACTACCCACTGCATGGGGGTCTTCACTGCTACCCCCAGCATGGGGGCCTGCATGGGGGTCTTCACTGCTACCCCCTGCATGGGGGTCTTCACCACTACCCCCTGCATGGGGGTCTTCACCACTACCCCCTGCATGGGGTCTTCACTGCTACCCCCTGCATGGGGGTCTTCACCACTACCCCCTGCATGGGGTCTTCACTGCTACCCCCTGCATGGGGGTCTTCACCACTACCCCCTGCATGGGGTCTTCACTGCTACCCCCTGCATGGGGGTCTTCACCACTACCCCCTGCATGGGGTCTTCACTGCTACCCCCTGCATGGGGGTCTTCACCACTACCCCCTGCATGGGGTCTTCACTGCTACCCCCTGCATGGGGGTCTTCCCTGCTACCCCCTGCATGGGGGTCTTCACCGCTACCCCCCCCTGCATGGGGGTCTTCACTGCTACCACCTGCATGGGGGTCTTCACCCCCCCCCCTGCATGGGGGTCTTCACTGGACTTGTAGTTTTCCCGTTCCCATTGTTGATATAATACTAATAGACATTACACCGTGTACCTTGCTGAGATTGTAACATGCTGGACTAAATTAGTTTTGGGGTTCAGTCTCTGAGCCCAGGATGGGTATGGGGTCCACTACCACCCACAGGATGGGTATGGGCTCCACTATCACCCACAGGATGGGTATGGGGTCCACTATCACCCACAGGATAGGTATGGGCTCCACTATCACCCACAGGATGGGCATGGGGTCCACTATCACCCACAGGATGGGTATGGGGTCCACTATCACCCACAGGATGGGTATGGGCTCCACTATCACCCACAGGATGGGTATGGGGTCCACTACCACCCACAGGATGGGTATGGGCTCCACTATCACCCACAGGATGGGTATGGGCTCCACTATCACCCACAGGATGGGTATGGGGTCCACTATCACCCACAGGATAGGTATGGGCTCCACTATCACCCACAGGATGGGTATGGGGTCCACTATCACCCACAGGATGGGTATGGGGTCCACTATCACCCACAGGATGGGTATGGGCTCCACTATCACCCACAGGATGGGTATGGGGTCCACTACCACCCACAGGATGGGTATGGGGTCCACTATCACCCACAGGATGGGTATGGGCTCCACTATCACCCACAGGATGGGTATGGGGTCCACTATCACCCACAGGATGGGTATGGGGTCCACTATCACCCACAGGATGGGTATGGGCTCCACTATCACCCACAGGATGGGTATGGGCTCCACTATCACCCACAGGATGGGTATGGGGTCCACTACCACCCACAGGATGGGTATGGGGTCCACTATCACCCACAGGATGGGTATGGGGTCCACTATCACCCACAGGATGGGTATGGGGTCCACTATCACCCACAGGATAGGTATGGGCTCCACTATCACCCACAGGATGGGTATGGGGTCCACTACCGCCCACAGAATGGGTATGGGGGTTCACTACCGCCCACAGGATGTTTATTGGGTCCACAACCGCCCACAGGATGAGTATTGGGTCCACAACCGCCCACAGGATGAGTATTGGGTCCACAACCGCCCACAGGATGGGTATGGGCTCCACTATCACCCACAGGATGGGTATGGGCTCCACTATCACCCACAGGATGGGTATGGGGTCCACTATCACCCACAGGATAGGTATGGGCTCCACTATCACCCACAGGATGGGTATGGGGTCCACTATCACCCACAGGATGGGTATGGGGTCCACTATCACCCACAGGATGGGTATGGGCTCCACTATCACCCACAGGATGGGTATGGGGTCCACTACCACCCACAGGATGGGTATGGGCTCCACTATCACCCACAGGATGGGTATGGGCTCCACTATCACCCACAGGATGGGTATGGGGTCCACTATCACCCACAGGATGGGTATGGGGTCCACTATCACCCACAGGATGGGTATGGGCTCCACTATCACCCACAGGATGGGTATGGGGTCCACTACCACCCACAGGATGGGTATGGGCTCCACTATCACCCACAGGATGGGTATGGGGTCCACTATCACCCACAGGATAGGTATGGGCTCCACTATCACCCACAGGATGGGTATGGGGTCCACTATCACCCACAGGATGGGTATGGGGTCCACTACCACCCACAGGATGGGTATGGGGTCCACTATCACCCACAGGATGGATATGGGGTCCACTATCACCCACAGGATAGGTATGGGCTCCACTATCACCCACAGGATGGGTATGGGGTCCACTATCACCCACAGGATGTGTATGGGGTCCACTATCACCCACAGGATGGGTATGGGGTCCACTATCACCCACAGGATGGGTATGGGCTCCACTATCACCCACAGGATGGGTATGGGCTCCACTATCACCCACAGGATGGGTATGGGGTCCACTACCACTCACAGGATAGGTATGGGGTCCACTACCACTCACAGGATAGGTATGGGGTCCACTACCACTTACATGATGGGTATGGGGTCCACTACCGCCCACAGAATGGGTATGGGCTCCACTACGGCCCGCAGGATGGGTATTGGGTCCAGAACCGCCCACAGGATGAGTATTGGGTCCACTACCGCCCACAGGATGGGTATGGGATGCATAATAAGTTAACTAAACTAAAAACGTTATTGACTTTATTAAATATTTACAAATGTAACAAATTAAGGCATTGTACAACTGATGTGATGATGTACCTTATTTCCATGGAAAAGATAACATTTATGAAGTAAAATTGTAAATAATACTTGAATTATGTCGTATATAATCAGCTATCTATTTAGCTGATTTAAAAAATAACTGCTAGGTAAACAGAGGCATATTTAAGAACGAAGTGGAGCAGGCGTGTACCTTAACAAATTTATCTATAATTTCTTTAAACTTGAAATTTTTATGTAATTTTAAAAGATCAAATAAATTGCTTTAAATATATTTGTAAACGTTTGTTTTTACTATAAATTTACTTGCAATATATTGAACGAAAATTGTAGAATATTGTATTTTACTCTTGCCCTGTTGTGGATTATTGCAAATGAATATTAATGAAATCCCAGACGTAGCTATTATGAATGGATATATATTGTCTGGGACAGTTTTAAAAACATGATGGAAGTGGCTAAGTTCATGGTTCAGACCAATTGACTTTTGTGCAATATTGAGAGATCGTAACAGAAACCATGTATAAATATATAAGATGTGATAACAGGACTTATATAGGACTTACTGAGAGAGTTAGTTAATGCATAAACTGTAAACAAAGAAAATGAGCACGAAGGGGAAGCTAAATCAAATATTATTATGTTTGAATAATTTTGTTTAAATTTATAGTTACAAGAGTTCTTATATTCCTGTACAGACACTACCACGGGCATTGCGGGCAAGTCCTTAATCCTAATTTTTCCCGGAATACGATTCGCCAAACCGTTTAAGAACTAGGTAACTATTCACTGCTGGGTGAACAGCGAAGCAACGAGTCTTCGCGGCGGGGATCGTATTCCAGGGACCTGCCCGAAACGCTACGCGTACTAGTGGCTGTACAAGAATGTAACAACTCTTGTATATATCTTTAAAAAAAAAAAAAAAAAAAAAAAAAACACGGTGGTTTCAGTTAAGGATTGGCAAAAATAATTAATTACCTCTGGGGGCTGGCAGTCAGGGAGCACACACACATGTATATATATATAAATAAATATATATATATATATATATATATATATATATATATATATATATATATATATATATATATATATATATATATATATATATATATATATATATATATATATATATATATATATATATATATATATAAATATATATATATATATATATATATATATATATATATATATATATATATATATATATATATATATATATATATATATATATATATATATATATATATATATATATATATATATATATATATATATCCACTTTGTGGACACTTCTTACCGCTATTTTTCTTCTTTGCGTGTCGGACATGTGCTGGCATCTCTTTATTACCGCATTATTCTTCAGTTCCAATTAATAGGAGCTATTCTCCTTAGCAATAAAACTATTTTTTTTAATTCGTCTAAAATCCATTTCCTAAAATATTGGGATAAAACTTTCACGACGTTGATGTCAATAAGTTGGATATTTGCTTAACATTTCCAAACTATTTGCCTTGCTTCTTGCACTGAAATGTGTACAAGTCTCCAAACTTGATACATTAATTCTAAGTGACTCTTTATCATCCTTAAATGCTCTCAACTCTTTAAGGCATAACTGTAACATGCTCGTGTCCGAAGCTAGACACAAATACAACAAAATTATTAAGGATGGTAACAGAGTCCATTTCATGTGGTCTCCATCTCATGTTGGCCTCCGAATGCCTGATAGAGCTGATAAGTTAGCCAAAGAATCTGCCTTTAAAGGAGACGTTGAGTGTAACCTTGGATTGTCAATGAGCAATCTGAGAGCAGCAGTACACCGAGAACTTCAACAAGATCTTGTAGATCTGAGACAGAGTGGAATTGACACCAGTAATTCCATCTATCATCATACTATCATGCAAGAGGAGCCACACATCTATGGATCATCCAATACAATCAGCAGACCTCTAGATGTTACTACTGCTCGGCTTAGACTCGGTTACAAGTATCTCTGGGAATTCTCATTATCTGCCGATGTAGACCTGACCAAATGTAAACTGTGTCAACAAAATTATTCGCACACCCTCCGTCACTATGTGATGGAGTGCGAAAAGATACGTGAATTTAGAGAGAATTCTATAACCAATGTGTAAATATTTCATTCAAAATGATCTGCTACCAGAAATTTTAGCCAAATATCCCCAGTTTGCTAACTGTAGGTAGTAAGTGATTGTAACCTATCCACCGCTGCCCACTGGATGTAACTTAGTGATTAATAATAATAACAATAATAATAATAATAATAATAATAATAATAATAATAATAATAATAATAATAATAATAATTTATTTTGGAAAAGTACATACATAGTTTGATAGTTACAGTACAAACATTCTGTTTGATTTAAAGATAGAGGTAGTACATTCAATACCTAAAGCCACTAGTACGCATGTAAACGTTTCGTAACCTGTCCACCGCTGCCCACTGGTTGGGGGCGGTGTGCAGAACAAACATATCAATTGTGACACTAGCTCTCCACATGTCATTTTTTTTTCTTGTACAGCCACTAGTACGCGTAGCGTTTCGGGCAGGTCCCTGGAATACGATCCCCGCCGCGAAGAATCGTTTTTACAACCTAGTACACATTTTACTGTTGAGTTAAACAGAGGCTACAGTTAAGGATTTGCGCCGAATAAATCCTCCCCTAAATCCTCACGAACCCATGACTAAGCGCTCGCGGAACGCCAGGCGAGTGTCTTACCACTACACCACGGAGACTGGAACAGTCTGGAAATTTAGAACCTGTACTTGTGGTCGATCTCGAACCCATTGTTGATGTGACGACTTATACTGAATTTTGTAACTAGCTCATCAAGACTGTAACTTGCTTAGCTAAATGAATTGTGGGGTTCAGTCCCTGAGCCCATTATGTGCCTCTGTAACCCTTTCCACTACCGCCCACAAGATGGGTATGGGGTGCATAATAAATGAACTAAACTAACTAAACCTGTTTAACATTTTCCATTATATATCATATTTTTCGAATATTTTGGGGGGATCCCAACCCCCTTAAGCACAACTTCCAAACGTATTCAGGTGAAAGTGAAGGTGATGTAATCATGGATTATTTAAAAGTTTTAATGTGGTAAGAGAAGGCCAGAGTAAATATATGCATCCCGTTAGTAATTATTGACCAATCTGCAACTTTGATAAATCGTTGAGCCACCTGAATGGTCATTAATTATAGCCTCGCACGATTTTAGGAAATCATATGGTTAGAATAATTAAGTAGTACAGTCGGGCTAGTTCTCGACTCACAATCGGCAATCGCGGGTTTGAGACCCGAGTAGGACAGAAATGGTTAGGCGCGTTTCATATCACCTAATGTACCTGTTTACCCGGCAGTTTATAGATTCCTGGGAATTGATTCCTGTTTTGGGATTGCATCCTGGGCAGCTTAAGCACTTAGACCTTAGGGGGTACCTCGAAATAAGCGTTACGTGTATATATATATATACTCACAGGCTTCCTGACCCTGACACAGGCGTTCTATCCCAGACAAAATTATGCATGTATATTTAGTTTTTACGAATATTTTTTAGTGATGCACCTTATAATCCATTTTCTTTCATTATAATTTTCGCGCTGACTCAACTGTCTCAATTGTTCATGGCATCAAAATCTGTTTGTATCCATTGTTTAAGTTAGAGTCTCTCAGTCCTGTATAAAAGTCAATCTGTATCAACCACATCTATGATGCTCTTAATGCTGTCCCAGAGAGACAATATGTAACGAAATAGTATCTCCCGGCTGTGTCAGTCATATATATTTATTTGAAAAAAATCAAATTAAAGCATAGATAAGAAATAAAATCGTAATTTATTTCCATAAATTAATAGTAATTTTATAGACAAAATAACTGTTCCAACAATTTTATTGGCCTTTAATAATTCTTAAAAATATTGCATAATAGATTTTAAATTATAGATATACATTATATATATTTGCTTGGGTATTTGACAGACGCTGTCGTCTATTAAATATGCCTCTGTTTACCTAGCAGTTATTTTTTTAAATCAGCTAAATTAATAGCTGATTGTTATAAGACAAATGTTAATAAAATAAATTATCTTAGTAATTTATTTGTTTATTGATTAAAAGTAAAGCTTATCTCCGGCCCAATGGTTATTAAGGCCGCGGCAGTAGCTCCCTGCCCAACTAACATTTACTCTATTCCTGAATATGTTATCTTGAGATGATTTCGGGGGCTTTTTAGTGTCCCCGCGGCCCGGTCCTCGACCAGGCCTCCACCCCCAGGAAGCAGCCCGAGACAGCTGACTAACATCCAGGTACCTATTTTACTGCTAGGTAACAGGGGCATAGGGTGAAAGAAACTCTGCCCAATGTTTCTCGCCGGCGCCTGGGATCGAACCCAGGATCACAAGTCCAGTGTGCTGTCCGCTCGGCCGACCGGCTCCCTTAACAGGGGCATAGTGTTGTTTTGGTTTAGATTTAGCTTGTCAGAACAAAGTGTCCATGTAGCACAGGCTATGGTGAGCCCGTAATTGAGGTCGGTTATTCGCGGTAACCTTGTTACTGTGCTATTTGGGTCAAAGGTTTAAATGGAGGTGGAGATTCCTCCTTTTTCGTTTGTTTTACGCACTGGTTTTAGTCTTATTTTAATAACATTATCTTAATGGAGGTATTGATGCACAGTGTTCACTAGTGTGTCGAAATCTTCAACTGCTTTTCTAACCATTGTTGTTGCTGTGGATTTTGCATTTAATGCAGCTGCTCTTGTTAGTTGAATGTTGAGTTTGATGCGCAGGGCTTCAGTTGCTTCACATTCCAGTAAGTAGTGCAATAGTGGCGCCTCTGCACCTGTCCCACAGATATGGCACTCTTTTTACTATTGGGTTTATTACCTCCCAGCAGCACTTGTAACTGAGTCTGTGTATGGCTACTGCATTGTCTCTGGATATCTTTTTGCCAGACTTGCCAGGCTCCTGAACATAATTTAGAGCAAAAATATACCATCGACGGTGAACTGGGTACACCGAGAGGTGGGGTGAACCTCTCGGTGAATATGTAAACTTATTTTGTTGACATACATCAGCTGATTTAAAACATAGGTGATTGGTCACTTGTCGAGCTCAGCCACTTACGTGACTGGCTAAGCAGTAAGATGAGCAATGTTACCGTCACTCTGATTGGTCAAACGAAATGCAGTAGTGACCTCTGCCGAGAAGCAGGTGAACCAGAACCAAACCCCAAGTAACTCTATATAACTATAGACGATAGAGCGACGGTCTCGCGCCATTCCCAACTGTCCAAGTGGTTGGGTACCATTCCTTTCCCCGTCCCAACACTGTTCCTGAACAAATGGATGTCTCACTACGGAAAGATTGATGATATTGTGGAGAAATATAAGAATTTTGTACAAAGATTGCGACCGTTTGTTGAATTGTCTGAATGTCTATTGCAATTTGTCTATATACCTAGTCATAAAATTATTTGTGTGTACGTCTGGTAACACACATCATATGTAGAGGAAGAAATGTATATCACTCAGAATGTTTGGTATATGCTTATTGTTTGTGATATATATATATATATATATATATATATATATATATATATATATATATATATATATATATATAATGTACCTAGTAGCCAGAACTCACTTCTCAGCCTACTATGCAAGGCCCGATTTGCCTAATAATCCAAGTTTTCTTGGATTAATGTTTTTTCGACTACCTAACCTAACCTAAGCTATAAAGATAGGTTAGGTTAGGTAGGGCTGGTTAGGTTCGGTCATATATCTACGTTAATTTTAACTCCAATAAAAAAAAATTGACCTCATATATATTGAAATGGGTAGCTTTATCATTTCATAAGAAAAAAATTAGAAAAAATATATTCAGTAAAACTTGGCTTATTAGGCAAATCGGGCCTTGCATAGCAGGCTGAGAAGTGCGTTCTGGCTACTAGGTACGACATATATATATATATATATATATATATTATACGAACACGTTGTACTGAACGGGGTGAAAATAGCTGGAGCTACCTCATCCCTTTGTGTGTATTTATCCCTCAATAAACTTATTTAAATTTCAATCCCCCCATCCCCCTCCGTCCCATCCCAAATCCTTATCCCGACCCCTTTCAAGTGCTATATAGTCGTAATGGCTTGGCACTTTTCCCTGAAAGCGCCAAGCTTTCCTCCACAAGAACACTATGGTGCAGCCAGCCTTAACGGTCTCGGATATACTGTTATATACTACTGTCTCGGATATATAACGGGTATACTGTTTAACAACCTTCGTAACTCCGCGGCGCCAGGGTAAATACGTCACGCTTCCTGAATCCTGTGAATCATAGTCCAATGCAATATTGTATTTAAAAAATATCTTAATGTTAAACAGGACGGGGGGGGGGGGGGTGTGTGTGCTGGATTGTTTCAAGCGGAGGACAGTTTTTTTTTATTAACACATTAGGTACATTTGTGCAGCTACCCTAGACTATATGAAGGGGAGTACAGTGTGTCAAAAAGCTAACTACGTGATGTTAAAAAATCCCCATCACACAGGATGGTTAGTCATACAGAGACATGTGATAAGTAGTCTGCACTGACAGACTCCGGATGCATTATGAGGATATCATCAACTCAAGAGTGAATAAGGCAGCAGTGATACTAAAAGTCCCCATCTCGCAGGCTGGTTAGTCATACAGGGCCACACGTTCAGTAACCTGCACTGGCAAATTTTGGGTGTAATATGAGGATATCTTCAAGAACACGAGAGTGAATAAAGTAATTGCAAAGCCACTATGGGTCGCAGCCGGGTTCTTTGCTGGAGGAACCAAAGTACTAGTATTCGGCCCCAAGTCGGTAGTGGCTTTCAAGGAGTAGGCTTGGTAATGCAAGTAAAATAACATGGAAGGAGTTGAGAGGAATACGACACTTCATCAATTATCAATATATTCACATATTATCACTTTCCCATCACCTTAAATATAATCATAAACGAAGTATTACTACACTGATATATACACATGTGTCGCTCTTATAGGACACTAAGCGCTCCTCGATGCTCATGCGATGCAGTCTTGTCAACTTCCGTGTCTCCTCAACACACAGTACCGTCCTCAACCAGTACTGGGAAACACCAACGAGTCTACCCTAGCCATGGGCCAGCCTATACACAGTCTCACTAGGTGCTCCTTGTGAACGCTCACAATCACTCTCCAGCCTGGTGCTGGCAGAGAACATCAGCCTCGCGCTGCTGTGTCTCTACACGAACAAATACAAGGGTAGCGAACCCCTGGCAGGAGCTTCTTGCAACATGCTAGTTACACTCCTCCGTAGCACCTCACTGTCGGTCGTCTCTTCCTCTAGCCAGTCCCGGGATACGCCGAATTCTGTCACTGCCACGTCACAGGCAGACAGCAGACACTACTCAGTTCCTCTTCGGCGGCGGCTCACTGCTCACGTAAAGCAGACTGGAACAAAGAGATAATAGACTGCCTTGGGTAGACTGACTGTCCTCGTACCACTGCAGTCCTACATCGCCTCTGTGGATACAGACACGTCATCAGTAAACTGGCAAGTAGTGGGGACACTAGGAAATACCACTTACGGACTCTGACATTAACATACAACTCCTCCCACAAGAGATGGCGCTGATTTTCTAGGCGCCACCTCACCAGAGGTCAGCAACAGCGACTCTTCGGGCTGACCAGGGCAGGAATCTAGCGTTTCTTGCAGGTATCATACTGCCACCACCAGATGGCGTCGTCCATTTTGTGGGGGTTTAGGGAGCAGACTCACAGATGGCGTTGACGTCGCTGCTCCATGCTCCGACGATGGAGTAGGGTTCGTAACACTCCAGGTACCTCATACCAACTGTTCTGAAGGGTCTAATAACTGGGCATTCGGTGATGTAGTGTGGGAGATCATGCCACAGTTCCTGCTCACAGAGTTTGCACCTGGAGTGCTCAGGATTGGGAGATCCGTCACCTGTAGCCACCTGCCACAAGTAACGGTAACCCAACCTGATCCTGGCAACCACTGTGTCGCACAGTCTGGTCGACGTTTTGTGCTGCCCATATATATAGGTTTCAGATCTGAACAAATCATAGCTTTTTATACTAGTGCTTTCGTTGGGAGTCAGTAATTTATCTCCTATCAGACCTGAGTGTTTAGAACAACATAGTTTTGACAGTAGAGATGGGGATACCTAGATCTAATTCAACTTCATCTGTATTGCACGCTAATTTGGCTGCAATGTCTGTCTCATTATGATGGGTTATATTTATGTGCGATGGTATCCATAGACAAATATTCAAGTTGATGAGGTTAGATATAAATTAGAATCCAGATGTTTGATCAGTTCGTAACAATTATTTTTTTTATGTTGACATATCTATATATAAATGTGCTACCAATAATGTACAAAGATTTTCAAGTGACTTGATCAGTTTAAGGTTGTCAGCTGATGAAGTCACTAAACAACTTTAATATGGAGAAGAAATTAGTTCATAACAATCAGCTAGCTATTTAGCTGATTTTAAAAAATAACTGCTAGGTAATCAGAGGCATATTTTCAAAGGAGCAACTGGCTTCCAGGTACCCAAGCAAATAAATATTTTTTATCTAAAATCTACAAAATTCTATGTAGTATTTTTACTGATATAGGATTTTTAAAATACTTGAAGAAAGTTTAGTAATGATGACATCTTAATTAAATTTTCGTAATAAAAAATTTATGAACATTTCATTACAAGTCTTTAATTTAGCTAATTACAAATTAAATATAAAAATTTTCAGGACTAGGAGTATTAATTTAGTTATCATTTATGTGATTTAATAGCTCTCCGGGACAATTTTAAGAACATAATGGAGGTGGCTGGGACCAATTGCTTTTCTTCCAATAGTGCGACACTTTCACGGAATCTATGATTAAAGATATGAAGAGCAAAACGAGTAACAGAGAATAATGGAGTTAGAGTTCAGACAGTAAATAAAATTATAACAAAGAAAATGGCTTAAAAGGGGAGCCTGAAGTAAGTTCAATACAAAACTTTTTTTTTTATTTATATATTTATTTATTTATATATATACAAGAAAAACCATAGGGGGTTAAGAGAGAACATAGAGTTTAAGTTGAAATTGCAATCTTGTAAAGCCACTAGCACGCAAAGCTTTTCGGGCAAGTCCTTAAAATAACCTTAAAGCAAATCCTTAAACTAACAGAAAGTTTTAGAGAAATAAGAGTAAAACTGATAAAAAGTGTTTGACAGGTACTTTACAGCTCTACTTTACAAGTAGAGATGATTTTAAGTAGAATAATTACAGTAGAATTGTCAAAAAAAAATATTTATAGGTATATTGCAAGAATTTTTGACACAAAAGCAGATCAGAACAAGGAATCTTAAGTACAGTTAGGAAAACATCTCAGGGTTATACATTGTATCACTGAAGCACAGTATGAGGATCATTACCAGGAATATGCACTCAAGACAACATTGATAACAGATGATCTAAGATTACAGTGGTGAAGAATATGGCTTAGGTACAAAGAATGGGGGATTAGGTAGCATCAGAAACAGTGTGAAAATATAGCCCTAGGATGAAGACTATGAAGATGAAATTAGGTACTTTTTGATTTTATTATTTAATAAGGCAAAAGTTGGACAGCTTTTCAGTTCATTAGGGAGTGAGTTCCATAGACTAGGACCCTTCATTTGCATAGAGTGTTTACACAGATTTAGTTTGACTCTGGGGATATCATTCAAGCTGTCATTGCAATCAATCTTATATTGTTTCTGCTGTATTGTGCCTACCAATTTGTTGTCAACTACCATTCAAGCTGTCATTGCAATCAATCTTAGCTACCTATGTGCTTTAATATACTGTACCTACAATTTTCTCTCATCTTTTTTTTTTCATTTCATGTAATCTGTTATCATTTTTTTGTCTATAAATTTTGCAAGTATTTACCTCCTTAAAATTTTCTTAGATTAAGGACCTGCCCGAAACGCTGCGCGTGCTAGTGGCTTTACAAGACTGTAATTACCATATTTGTATCCTCACATTCCTTATGTACATTCTTGTATATGCATAAATAAATAAATAAATAAATAAATAAATAAATAAAAGATATTTCTGTCTGGTGTGGTGATTATGTGTTCTATTACATCTGTCCAGGAAGAGTTTCAGAACATGGTTTGCATTTTAAAAAAAAAAGGTTTTATAAATGTAATTATCACAAGAGAATGTGTGGAGTGAATTTATGTTTAGCATGTTTAGGGATTTAAACAGGGGAGCTGTGTGTTGTCTGAAAGCAGAGTTTGTTATTGTCCTGATAGCAAATTTGTGCTGGGTGATGATGGGCTTGAGGTAGTTTGCAGAGGTTGAACCCCAAGCACAGATACCATAAGTAAGATAGGGATAGATAAGTGCATAATAGAGTGAAGAGTGAGAGGAGAGTAGGGTACATATATCTGATCTTAGAGAGTATCTTAGATCTCTCACCCTGTTTATTTTTACACTTGGATTTATATTAGAGTAAAGTTCAAGATTTAATTATATTTACATGTCTTCTTTTTTTTCTCTCGGAATTATCTATTTGAGCTCACTGTTTTCTTAGGTTCATACCAATTATAGGATTTTAGTTAATCATTACTAAGCTAATTATCTTCAAGATCATTTTACTTTATGATTATTATTTTTCTTATTATTTTTTATTTTACATTTATATTGTCAGCCTCTACTGTTTTTTTGTTTTTCATTTTATGTAACTTCTGTGTCCTCCCTGGCTATCTATTGGATCTTTATTTTACTTCTAAATTGTTACTATTTTATTGTATTTGCTTTTATTCTTGTGTTTTGCTTTATCGTGTATCTTGTATCGTGATCCCTCTGCATCTCTATGCACACTGATATTGATCCTGATCAAAATCTTCTGTCTCATATCTACACCAACCAGCACATTGATCATCATTATTGCAAGTATTTCACAGCACACCAGGCTAAAAACAAACTCCAAAATAGCACCTATCTATCAGTTTATAACCAAAATGTTAGATCACTTGGTAAACATTTTGACGATTTAAATGCACTACTCACAGCACTAGGTACTAACTTATCGTTCATTATTTTAACAGAAACTTGGCTAAATAAAGACTATACCCAACTCTACAACTTAGCTGGTTATAAAGCCATTCATAACTGTAGGCCTAATAAAAAAGGTGGTGGCACAGCTATATATTACCGAGATACATTTATCTGCAACAGTGTTATTAGTGACAGAGATGACTACTGTGAATATACTTTTGTTCAGTTTACAATTAAATCCCTTAAATCCTCCTTGACTATTGGAGCCATCTATAGATTTCCCAATACTAACATAGCTTCTTTCTCAGACAACCTAAGGAATCTTATTATAAACAACAATCTCAACAAAAACCATATCATTCTGGGAGGAGACTTTAATATTGACCTGGGTCAACAAAATTGCTCTCAAGTTGACTATTTCCTTAACAGCATGAACTCCTGTATGCTAATCCCCACAATCACCAAACCTACCCGAGTCACTCAAACATCAGCCACTACCTTGGACCACATATGGACAAACATAACAGCTCCCCTTGTATCTGGTATAATCTACGACAGAACAACTGACCACTATCCTACCTTTCTCATAGCGAACATGGACATAACACCACCAAAAAGCAAGAAACTTTCATTTAGGCTACACAGTGAATCAGCTTTAGGCAATCTTACAAATGCACTTCACAATATTAACTGGGATTCTGAATTCAATAATACCCACGATATAAATTCATTAGCTAACCTCTTCCTCTCCAAAACTCTAAGCCTCTACAACCTTCATTGTCCCCTTCTTACCAAGCAAGTAACTGACAAAAGATTAAACAATCCATGGCTCACAAGTGGCATTCTCAACTCAATCAATAAGAAACATGAATATGAAAAGAAACTTAGGATTGGCCTAGTTTCAAAGGAAGTAGCTAAAAGGTACTCATCAATGCTTACCAGTATCATAAGAAAGGCAAAACTTGCATATTATGTGAATAGATTCAATGAAGCAAAAGGCAACATGAAAAGAACTTGGAAAACAATCTCTAGTATCCTAGGAACTAAACAACACTCACGTAACCAAATAAAACTCTACAAAGATGGGGATATACCGTCAACTGAATTTAATAGTTTCTTTTCATCGGTTGGTGCTAATCTTGCCAGTAAAATCCCACAGACTCAGACACATATTAACACATATCTCTCAGGCAGCTATCCAAACTCTCTTCTCCTTTCACCAATCAGCCCGGCAGATGTTGTGTCCATCATACACTCTCTAAAAACCAAGGCAGGGAACACCAGTGAAATTCCGTCCATTGTATACAAGAGAGCCTCCCATGCCCTTGCCCCACCCATAGCCCGACTGCTCAACAAATCTATAGAGTGTCACACCTTCCCTGATATCCTCAAAAAAGCAAGAGTAACGCCAGTCCATAAAGGAGGCAATCCGGCGGACATAAACAATTATAGACCAATATCAAATCTACCCATTCTATCAAAAATATTTTGAAAAATTATTTACAAACAGCTCTATTCCTACCTCGTAAAATTCGACATACTCAGCCCCTGCCAGTTTGGCTTCCGGTCCCAAAAGAGCACCAATGATGCAATCATTAGTCTCCTTGACGTTATCTACTCAGCCTTTGACAAAAATGAGTTTCCGATTGGACTCTTCATTGACCTAAGAAAAACCTTTGATACTGTTAATCACAACTACCTCTTACTTAAACTCCAGCATTATGGAATCCGAGGCCTTGCCCTTGACTACATCCGATCCTATCTTCGTGACAGACACCAATATGTAACCATCAATGATACAACTTCTTCCACTCTACCAATTACCGTTGGAGTGCCACAGGGCAGTATCTTAGGACCTCTTCTATTTCTTATATATGTAAACGATCTGCCTAATGTCTCTAATATTCTCAAACCTATATTGTTTGCTGACGATACTACCCTTATCTATTCAGACCTCAACCCACATACACTAAATAATGTTGTGAATAATGAGCTAAAAAAAGTCCACTTATGGATGTCGACGAACAAACTAACATTAAACATCGAAAAGACTTACTACATCTTATTTGGAAGCAAATCATCAAATGCAATTCAGCTACAGATAGACAACATTAACATCAGTAATAAAAATGATGGCAAGTTTCTTGGCCTATTCCTAGACAAGAGACTCAACTTCAGCACCCACATTCAACACATAACTAAGAAAGTCTCTAAGACAGTTGGTATACTCTCCAAACTCAGATATTATGTTCCTAACACTGCTCTCCTCCCACTATATTATGCACTAATCTACCCCTATCTTAATTATGGTATCTGTGCATGGGGGTCTACCACTGCAAACCACCTTAAGCCCATCATCACGCAGCAAAAATCTGCTATCAGAATAATAACTAACTCTGCTTTCAGACAACACTCAGCTCCCTTGTTTAAATCCCTAAACTTGCTAAATATTAACTCCCTCCACACATTCTCTTGTGTCAACTACATTTACAAAACCCTGTTTTTAAATGCAAACTATGCTCTGAAACTCTCCCTGGACAGATGTAATAGGACCCATTATCACCACACCAGAAATAAATATCTCTTTGATATCCCCAGGGTCAAACTTAATCTGTATAAACACTCTATGCAAATTAAGGGACCTAGTCTATGGAACTCACTCCCTAGTGAATTGAAAAACTGTATAACTTTTGCCTTATTTAAAAGCAAAACCAAAAAGTACCTAATTTCATCTTCTTAGTTTCCTACACTGAGTTTATAGTTTTGGGTGAGGTGACAAACACAAGACAGAACACGAAACAATGGGTATAAATTGGATAAGTGAACATATGAATGGAAGTAACTGCAGAAGGTCTATTGGCCCATACTTCCTCTTGCTGCTTCCATATTGGTTCGGGATCTTGAAGTAGGTAGAATATAGTTGTGCATTAATTGGCGGTTGATTGCTGGTGTTGACTTTTTGATGTGTAGTGCCTCGCTTATGTCAAGCCGCCTGCTATCGCCGAACCTATCGATGATTTCTGTGTTGCTTGTTAAGATTTCTCTGGTGACGGTCTGGTTGTGAGAAGAGATTATGTGTTCCTTGATGGCTCCCTGTTGCTTATGCATTGTTAGTCGCCTAGAAAGAGACGTTGTTGTCTTGCCTATATACTGAGTTCTTTGAGGCTTACAGTCCCCAAGTGGGCATTTAAAGGCATAGACGACGTTGGTCTCTTTCAAAGCGTTCTACTTGGTGTCTGGCGAGTTTTTCATGAGTAGATTGGCCGTTGTTTTGGTTTTATAATAAATTATCAACTGTATTTTCTGATTTTTGTCTGTAGGGATGACGTTCCTATCAACAATATCTTTCAGGACTCTTTCCTCCGTTTTATGAGCCGTCGAAAAGAAGTTTCAGTAAAATAGTCTAATAGGGGGTACAAGTGTTGTGTTGGTTGACTCTTCAGAAGTTGCATAGCATTTTACCTTTCTTTTTATGATGTCTTCAACGAAACCGTTGGAGAAGCCGTTGTTGACTAGGACCTGCCTTACCCTACAGAGTTCTTCATCGACTTGCTTCCATCCTGAGCTGTGGCAAGTCAGCTGTAGGGTTTTATATGTAATAACATTAAATATATCACTCAGTTTTAAGATATATTTAATTATTAGCATAAAGATATGCTAAACTTTTACAATTATAAATATTATGTAATGTCTTCTAATTTCATCATTTCTTATTTTTTTTCAACTGGTTCTTAAATTGTTTATTATAGATATAAAAAAATGGCTTCTTCGTGAACCATAAACTATACTAGACTTGAGGTCTTGTTCCTATGCAATGTTTCTCTACCATTATAACTTGCAACTACAGCATCTCTGACATTCTCTTCCCCAGTACTCTGGAAGAGGAGTTCCACCCTCATTGTCACAATCATAATAATGCTTCGGCATCCCCACATTATTCTCATGGATTTATTTGGTTTAGTCTGCCTTTACCAAAACAAATAATGACAGGTACAACAAAATTAATAACATAGTGGGCGGTAGTGGAAAGAGTTATAGAGGCACATAATGGGCTCATGGACTGAATCCAATGATTATCTGGCTCTGCAAGTTACGGTTTTGATGAGTTAGTTACAGTGTTGTATGTCAGACCTGCGTACAAAACTGCACCACAACAGTCGCAAAGAAAAGAAATCATATAATTGAAGAAATAGTTACAAATAATTTGGTTATGAATAACTAGCTAACCGCAAATGTAACTTGTTTAGCTAAACAAACATGCAAATATTAGTAAAATTATGTACTTACCATAGTTTAGGTCTCTGATAGACTATCAAGCACTAGTCCCATAACGTAGCCAAAGTACTGATATGGTGGGAAAAAGCAAAATCTAGCCCCAGAACCACTGGTCTGACACTGGAGACCTATTGTGGTTGGCATCCTGCGGAGGAACAAGAGTTTGACAGGAGGGGAAAAATAGATTAACCACATTTATTTTTTTAACTGGTGAGTAGAAGATCACACGAATTCTGACTCAGGTTTGCTGACTGAGCTCTGCATAAGCCGCACCCACAGAGCACGACTCGTCATTCGCTTGACATCAAGGTACCCAACTACTGCTGGGTGAACAGTTAAGCATTGGTGCTCGCTCTGTCGACCACAGCCAATGAGGGACTGGTGGGGAAATATAATTGAGAAAAAACAGATCACAAGAGTTTTCACCTTCCATAACAACACTGCAACCTCCCTTAGCAACCCCCTTACCAGACCTAGAAACACTCACAACATCTTCAACTTAGTTTATGACCCCGCCCCCAGCTCCTACATTCACCTAACGAATCCATTACCTGGGCTCAAGGAGACTCGAACTGTGAACTCCACATGTGTGAGGCCGAAGCTCGTCGACCGAGCTTTTGAGTAGTCTTAATAAGGAAGACACTCGCGTAACGACTTAGCTCCTAACCACTCCTCAACCTCCTGGCTCATGTCTATCCTGCCTCATACACTCTACTTTCCCTCCTCTATGGAAGGGGGGGGGGACCTAGTTAACTCCGGTTTATGGTATTTAACACCTTGGGTGATCCAAAGCCACTACTGGTGTGAACTACCATCCAGCTGAGGGCTGCCAATCTCCGTGGGTGCGCTGAGAGACGGGATGTTGTCACTACAAATCCGATACCTTGCCACCATCGCTTAGTCTGGTCATGACGCATAAATGTGGCGCAGCTGGGTCAAGTCCCGCCACTTTATCTCATCCTAAAACTTCTCCTCTCTCCCTACTACCTCTTCTCCTCTCTCCCTACTACCTCTTCTCCTCTCTCCCTACTACCTCTTCTCCTCTCTCCCTACTACCTCTTCTCCTCTCTCCCTACTACCTCTTCTCCTCTCTCCCTGCTACCTCTTCTCCTCTCTCCCTACTACCTCTTCTCCTCTCTCCCTACTACCTCTTCTCCTCTCTCCCTACTACCTCTTCTCCTCTCTCCCTACTACCTCTTCTCCTCTCTCCCTACTACCTCTTCTCCTCTCTCCCTACTACCTCTTCTCCTCTCTCCCTACTACCTCTTCTCCTCTCTCCCTGCTACCTCTTCTCCTCTCTCCCTACTACCTCTTCTCCTCTCTCCCTACTACCTCTTCTCCTCTCTCCCTGCTACCTCTTCTCCTCTCTCCCTACTACCTCTTCTCCTCTCTCCCTACTACCTCTTCTCCTCTCTCCCTACTACCTCTTCTCCTCTCTCCCTGCTACCTCTTCTCCTCTCTCCCTACTACCTCTTCTCCTCTCTCCCTACTACCTCTTCTCCTCTCTCCCTGCTACCTCTTCTCCTCTCTCCCTACTACCTCTTCTCCTCTCTCCCTACTACCTCTTCTCCTCTCTCCCTACTACCTCTTCTCCTCTCTCCCTACTACCTCTTCTCCTCTCTCCCTACTACCTCTTCTCCTCTCTCCCTACTACCTCTTCTCCTCTCTCCCTACTACCTCTTCTCCTCTCTCCCTACTACCTCTTCTCCTCTCTCCCTACTACCTCTTCTCCTCTCTCCCTACTACCTCTTCTCCTCTCTCCCTACTACCTCTTCTCCTCTCTCCCTACTACCTCTTCTCCTCTCTCCCTACTACCTCTTCTCCTCTCTCCCTACTACCTCTTCTCCTCTCTCCCTACTACCTCATCTCCTCTCTCCCTACTACCTCTTCTCCTCTCTCCCTACTACCTCTTCTCCTCTCTCCCTACTACCTCTTCTCCTCTCTCCCTACTACCTCTTCTCCTCTCTCCCTACTACCTCTTCTCCTCTCTCCCTACTACCTCTTCTCCTCTCTCCCTACTACCTCTTCTCCTCTCTCCCTACTACCTCTTCTCCTCTCTCCCTACTACCTCTTCTCCTCTCTCCCTACTACCTCTTCTCCTCTCTCCCTACTACCTCTTCTCCTCTCTCCCTACTACCTCTTCTCCTCTCTCCCTACTACCTCTTCTCCTCTCTCCCTACTACCTCTTCTCCTCTCTCCCTACTACCTCTTCTCCTCTCTCCCTACTACCTCTTCTCCAGTCCCCTCGCGTATTTTGTCTTATATTTGATTTCAGTTGCCGTGCAGGTAATGCTTGTCACTGAAGACGGTCAAGTGAGACCTACCGGGTGCACGCACTGCTGCTGAGTGGACAAAATTAATTCTCATTATTTTAATCTACTTTTGTAGTAGATTTACAAAAATAACCAAAAGGTAACCATAAGGTAATTAAATGCATTAGGTGACGGAAAGAAGTATTATATAAACTTTTTTATTTTCTACAAATTATGAAAGTTTTTATGTAAATATTTGTAATTTTTTTCATATTATAAAATTTTGTTAATTGCTTTACATAAAAATTTATATTTTAATTTTCTTTGTAAAGTATGGTGTTTGTATCTAATTTAAAAAAGTAATTACTGAAAAAGTTAAATGATAAGTATTACTAAAAATATTTATTTATTTATTTATATACAGGAAGGTACATTGGGTTTGTGAGGATACATAGCATAGTATTTACACTCTTGTAAAGCCACTAGTACGCGCAGCGTTTCGGGCAGGTCCTTAATCTAAGAAAATTTTAAGTAGGTAAATTCTAGCAGAATTAATAAAATGATAACAGATACATTGCAAGAAAAAAATGAGATGAGAGAGATTAGTAAGTATATTAAAGCACATTGGTATATTAAAGCTCTGGTTGATTACATTGACAACTTGATTGGTAATTTAAACAAGATTAATAGGCACCATACAGCAGATTGACAGCACATATAAGAAGACAGCAATGATCACAATGGGAAAGATGTTCGGATTGAGTACATAAAGATTGGGAGATTGGGTAGCAATAAATACAGTGCAATTTTAAAGCAACAAGGTAAAAAACTATGAAGATGAAATTAGCTACTTTTTAGTTTTGTTTTTGAATGGCACAAAAGTTGGACAGCTTTTCATTTCATTAGGGAGTTTATTTAAATTAATTTATCATTTAAATTCATTCATTCATTTAATACCAAATATGTCTCGTGGACGTTATTAGAAATATTATATATAGTCCAGCTTCAGCTCCAGGCCCAAGGATTTCCACCCGTCTAATATGTCATACAATGACTTTTCTGCATACATCATATCCCAGCCCGTCCATATCCTATTGTTTTATAAAGATCAGTATAAACTGTGTTTGTGTTTTGTTTAAAATCCATTTTCTTTGTGGTCAACTTATGGACTAACTCAACTGTATTCAATAAATACTTTTCCTTGAGTAGCTCAAAGTTATTTTATATTAATATGCTACATAGCCTTCCCAGTATAAACAGATAAAGATAAAGGTATAAAGTCATAAAATAAAGGCATAAAGGGACAAAGACAAAGGCGTAAAGATAACGAAACGCCCGAAACGCGTTTCTGCGACAAAACGCTTTGCGTAATAGTGGCTTAATTAGGCATTGTATGTACTAGATCTATCTTTAAATCCATCAATATTTGTATCACACCTTGTATGTATGTACTTTACCTGAATAAACATTTAAATTTAGATTTTAAACGAAAAATCTCTTGTACCCAGCACTGACGGGTGGGTAAACACTGAGCAGAAGGCTAACTTCATTCAAGATTCACCGAAACCTGAATCTGAACGAAACCAGATTCACCGGGCCCCAATTACTAAAGAAAATCGTCGACATTACGAATGCTGCTCCATTGAACATCCGCGAAGATGCCGACGGCGCTGTACTTCTCTATTCAGACGAGGAAGCTCTGGAGCAATTGTTTGCACCAGAACACCAGGACGCCCAACTGAACTCCAACTTGATGATCACTCCTACCCGACGCTACCTGGCTGAACGAACCTTCTTCGTCAGCCACACGAGTGTCTACATCGCCACCCAGGACACTGACACCATACTTGATAGCATCAACTCTAGGCACCCTGGTCGGACTGCAGCTAAAGTCAAAGTCATCAAGAACGACGACAGCCCAAGGCTTACTCTCAAGGTCACCTTCACAACAGCTGCTGCAGCGACCCAAGCTGTGGAAAATGGATTCAGATGCTTGGATATTTTTATCACACCACACACAGTCAAGAAGGAGCGTTATCACATCGAACGCTCTAAGTGTTACAAATATGACCACGGTACCAAGAACCGCTCACAAGCAGAGGCGAAGTGTAGCATTTACACCCAAGATCATCACTTCAAAAACTGCCAGTCACCCAGCAAATTATGTCTCAACTGTGGAGGAGCTCACACCGCCGTCTCCATGGACTGCCAAGTACGACTGGACGAAATCAAGAAAACAGTAACTGCCAACCCAACAACCAATCAGCCGACGAGCTTTAATATCCAGGCTACGTCGTTCCCAGTTCTTCCCAACGCTTCTGCTTCTGCTACACAGACGTCCACACTAAGCCAGATTCCCCCCCCCCCCCACTGGGGACCAAGGACAAGCAGGAGAGGAAGCTTGCACCTAGCACTGCAGGGTTGGTAAATATTGAGCAGCAACGTGAGCGCTTCCCTCCTGATTTCTAGCGTGGTGCCTGCATAGGCATCATGCTTTTCAGAGTGAAGGTGCGGTTCCGAGGAACCGGCAACACATTTAACAAGGCCTAGATCATGGACCTATTGACCTTGACCTCAGGGGTAGCACCCATCGACGTCGTCATGGACGTTAATGGACCCCAAATTCTCTTCAGTAGTGCAGTAGCACTAGAAGCCCTATTCACCACAACATCGACCACTGCACTCGAGGCAAAGGGGCTAACACTCCTGCCGATCTACCCAGTAAGCCTAGAAGGTCTGCAATCCCCCCGCAGATTCCTGATTCACAACCCAAAGGACACAGAAGAACCATTGTCAATCCTGGACGTGGAAGCAGGAACAATAACGACCAAACACAGAAACGGCGAGGAAACTGTTACCAGGTAGTAACTCACATGAAAACCCTGATGTGAAACAGCGTATGGCGACCAGCAAGAGAAGAATTGAACGAATATAAACTAGAGACATGACCCACACCGTCACCAAGCACGCCAACAGACCAAACTCCACGCAAAAGAACAAAAAACAGTAACCAGCCTAGCTTCAGCACCAGACTCGCCCGAAGGTAGCCGCCTTCACCCCCCCCCTCTTTAGGGGGATAGGGACCTAATTTTGCTCGTTTTGAGGTGGTGGAACCCCTGCAAGCTTCGGAGCAGACCGACGTGCAAGACAGAAGACGGATGACTCCAGCTTCAAAGAAGAAAGAAGACTTCAGCTTCAAAGAAGAAAGAAGACTCCAACTCCAAAGAAGAAAGAAGACTCCATACATCAAGAGGAAAGAAGACCTCACATCGCCCCCCCCCCCGGTGCGATGGAAATAGATCTGTTAGTAATGTATCAAAAATCAAAAGATATCAAAATATTCAAAATATTTTTATTCAAAATATTCTCAAAAGATGTTATTACCATGTATCAACTCCAAACATGTACTCATTAAATCATGAAACCAGTAACCACAGAGGCTTTCTCACCTCAACTCAAAGCTCTAGGGAACAAAGTTAAACACAATTTAAATAATAGATTCAATTATATTTCACATGATAACTATCATAATTTAAGCAACTCAAATGTTCAAGTTTAATATGCCAAGTGAGTCATCATCCAAGAATTTGAGAGCCCCACGACTTGACTGCCCCTGATCATCACACAACATATGTAAACACGACCAAGTCACCTTAATGTTCAACTCACCAAGTGTCTGCCTATAGCTGGATTGAGAGGGGGGGGGGGGTCTGTAGTTGACAGAGACTGCCCCGCCCTGCCGGCAGACAGCCTCCCTGCTAGGCCGTCTTCTCTGCTCTGCTGGCTGCTGTTCTTGTCTGTCTTGTTAATGCTCTCGAATCGATAGCTCTCCGAGTATATATTGGGGAACCTAGTAACTAACTCCGCCCACAAGTAGATAGCCTCAGGCGTTCTACCAAGCCACTCCTTAAATGTCGGCATGTTTGAAGGCTACCAGGCTCCAATTATAAGATTAGCAGAAGCAAGGTGAAATTCGCATGATCTGACCTCAGGTCACTTGAGGTCATTATCTCTTAGAGGTGTGACTTTCCTCCTGACAACTGGCGCCTTCTCAAATCCCTGTCTGTGACTCATGTATCTCTATGTATTTTAAATACAACTAAACCAAACACCTTTTACAGTGTTACACCAGGTTCTGCCAGTGGTGGGCCAGCCTGCCCCTGATATAGAGTGGCCACTCCCAGGTTCTGCCAGTGGTGGGCCTGTCCCTGATGTAGAGTGGCCACTCCCAGGTTCTGCCAGTGGTGGGCTTGTCCCTGATGTAGAGTGGTCACTCCCCGGTTCTGCCAGTGGTGGGCCTGTCCCTGATGTATAGTGGCCACTCCCCGGTTCTGCCAGTGGTGGGCCTGCCCCTGATGTAGAGTGGCCACTCCCAGGTTCTGCCAGTGGTGGGCCTGTCCCTGATGTAGAGTGGCCACTCCCAGGTTCTGCCAGTGGTGGGCCTGTCCCTGATGTAGAGTGGCCACTCCCAGGTTCTGCCAGTTGTGGGCCTATCCCTGATGTAGAGTGGCCACTCCCAGGTTCTGCCAGTTGTGGGCCTGCCCCTGATGTAGAATGGTCACTCCCAGGTTCTGGGATAATGTCACCTACTGTGAGGGGACCACCCACACCTGGACGCCACAGTCAACTGGAAGTGGGGGATAAGGAACTGGTTCAAGATGAGACAGATCGCATCTTCAGCCTCCCTACCACCTCGCCCTTGGGTCGCTCCACTGTTCAAGCAGTGGTTGCCCTTCGTAACCGGTTGCAAGAATACCAGAACAGTCACAGCAGGAGTCGGAGCGGCTGCAAGAACAACTCCAACATGAGAAAAAATCCACCTGCGATATTGTAATGATGCTCACGTGTGTGTGAGGGAACGTATAAGCAATGACTGCCAAACTCCCCCTTCCACCCCTGAACCCTCCAAACATGTGTTCGCTTGCCCATCAGGGGAAACTTCTAGTGACCTTCAAACCTTGTGTAGTGGAGTCCTTCCACGCAAGTTAACTACCAAAGCTATGCGACTCTATAGCTGGAAATGACAGACAAATTGTACTAGACCATTGGAGGGAAATGAGTGACATTGGTAATATGCTTAGAAATGTCCCTGGACTTATATTGTATTGAAGTAGAAAATATATATTAAGTGGTCTAACAATATCAATCTATATAATACTTACTTTAAATGTGCAAATAACTAACATCAAAAAACCATGTTAGGAACCTGCTAACCAACAAACAATTTGGCTTTCGACAACACCGCTCCTACCAAGACGCACTTAACATAATAACAAACTACCTCAACATCAACTAACATCAAAAAGTCAAGACAACCTTCATACTAAAGACGTTGAAAAGGCGTTTGACACAGTATGACACGACGGCCTCAGGTTCGATCTCTACACTCTATCTGAACTTCCTGGCAACATGCAGAGGTTACTATGCAGCTTTCTGACTGATAGAAAGATGCTGATCAAGTTCCTCGACAACAAGGTGTCAGGATACTTCAACCTGAATGTTTGTGTCCCCCCAATGTTCAGTACTCTCACCGCTTCTCTATAATTAACGTAAATGACATCCTCGACCCACTATACTGAAAATCAGTGAGCCTTTGCTACGCTGACGACATGACCCAACTTATCTCATGATACAAGATAGACACGATACATACATTAACACGCAGAGCACAGTAAGAAATAGACAGAGTAACTCTCTGGGAACACGACTGGCGGATTAAACCCATCCCAAATAAAAAATAATCACATATTTCTTCTGCAACTAGCGACTATTGGCCCAATTCCTCTACAACTATACACACAGTCACCAGACCCAGCCTACATTTTTAAGGTAATCAACACGCCAGTACTCGTCCTCACACTAGATTACAACCTGTGAATGCACACAAACTTAGCTACTTAAAAAGCTATAACCTATCAAGCTTTCTACACTCTTTCGCCTAAGACAAGCTACCCCAGCCACTAAGCTCTACCTTTACAAAACTCTCCTTCTCCCATATGCACCCATCCCACTGGCACTCGCAAAACCAACAGGAAAAACTCCAGCGTACCTAGAACAGAGCCCAGTTCTGGGTACTCGGCACCCACTGGCAGGACTTCCTACGCTGGGTATTCGGCACCCACTGGCAGGACTTCCTACGCTGGGTACTCGGCACCCACTGGCAGGACTTCCTACGCTGGGTATTCGGCACCCACTGGCAGGACTTCCTACGCTGGGTACTCGGCACCCACTGGCAGGACTTCCTACGCTGGGTATTCGGCACCCACTGGCAGGACTTCCTACGCTGGGTATTCGGCACCCACTGGCAGGACTTCCTACGCTGGGTACTCGGCACCCACTGGCAGGACTTCCTACGCTGGGTATTCGGCACCCACTGGCAGGACTTCCTACGCTGGGTACTCGGCACCCACTGGCAGGACTTCCTACGCTGGGTACTCGGCACCCACTGGCAGGACTTCCTACGCTGGGTACTCGGCACCCACTGGCAGGACTTCCTACGCTGGGTATTCGGCACCCACTGGCAGGACTTCCTACGCTGGGTATTCGGCACCCACTGGCAGGACTTCCTACGCTGGGTATTCGGCACCCACTGGCAGGACTTCCTACGCTGGGTACTCGGCACCCACTGGCAGGACTTCGCCACTAGTGAAACCCTTCATGGGTGGCCGAAGGCTCCGGCACTGAACGTGGTCTGGGATACAATGGGATAAAAAACAGATCACAAGAGTTCTCACCTTCCATAACAACTATGCAACCTCCCTTAGCAACCCCCTTACCAGACCTAGAAACACTCACAACATCTTCAACTTAATTAATGACCCACCTTCCAGCAACATCATTCACCTAACAACTCAATTCACCTGGGCTCAGGGAGACTCGTACCGTGAACCCCACGTGTGTGAGGCCCAAGCTCTATCGACCGAACTATTGATTAGTCTTAATAAGGAAATTTAGATTGAAACAAGTTTATTGAGGTAAAATACACACAACGGGATGAGGTAGCTCAAGTTATTCTCACCCCGTTCAGTACAACGTTTTCATACATATATAGACACATCACAAACAATAAACATATTACCGAACATTCTGAGAGATAAACAAATACATTTATTTAATAAGGAAGACACTCACCTAATGACCTAGTTCCTCAACCTCCTGGCTCATATCTACCCAGCCTCTACCTCCTGCACTCTACCTCCCCCCCCCTAATTAACTCCGGTTTATGGTATTTAACACCTTGGGTGATCCAAAGCCACTACTGGTGTGAACTACCATCCAGCTGAGGGCTGCCAATCTCCGTGGGTGCGCTGAGAGACGGGATGTTGTCACTACAAATCCGATACCTTGCCACCATCGCTTAGTCTGGTCATGACGCATAAATGTGGCGCAGCTGGGTCAAGTCCCGCCACTTTATCTCATCCTGAAACTTCTCCTCTCTCCCTACTACCTCTTCTCCTCTCTCCCTACTACCTCTTCTCCTCTCTCCCTACTACCTCTTCTCCTCTCTCCCTACTACCTCTTCTCCTCTCTCCCTACTACCTCTTCTCCTCTCTCCCTACTACCTCTTCTCCTCTCTCCCTACTTCCTCTTCTCCTCTCTCCCTACTACCTCTTCTCCTCTCTCCCTACTACCTCTTCTCCTCTCTCCCTACTACCTCTTCTCTCTCCCTACTACCTCTTCTCCTCTCTCCCTACTACCTCTTCTCTCTCCCTACCACCTCTTCTCCTCTCTCCCTACTACCTCTTCTCTTCTCCTGTCCCCTCGGATGTCTTGTCTTCGAGTTGCCGTGGAGGTAATGCTTGCCGCACAGGACAGGCTCGTGAGACTGTACACGAACTGCCTGAAAGTAAACAGCATTAATTCTCTTTATTTTAATCTACTTTTGTAGTAGATTTATAAAAATAATAACAAGAGTCCTCAATAAAGGTAATTATAAAGTGGTTAGATTGAAAGACGTATTTTATAAATATATTTATTTTCTTTACATTTTGTTATGTTTTATGTTATATTTTTTTTAATTTGTAAAAATTTAATATTTTATTAAATTATCTATACGAAAATTATATTCAAATTTTCATTGTTGAGTATTATATATATGAATATATAACAAAAAGTATTAAACTGAAAAAAGTTGATGGATAAATCTATATAAATAAAAATGGAAATGTTCGTTAGTTTAAAATCGCTAATCTCCAAAAGTTCTTCACCGATTGCTTTGAAATTTTGACACAATGTTCCATTCACATTCGAGCGGGTTTATATTTACATACTATATTGGTGTCACGTCTGTGACGGAAAAAAACATACTTTGATTGAAACACTGTGTTTTTCATGTCTTTTTCGTGTGAGAGAAATCTCCGAAACGTCTTTACCGATTGCTTTGAAATTTTGACACGACGTTGCATTCAAATAGGCGCGTGTTTTTATATACCTACTATATACATGCCTTACCTGTGACAGAAAGAAAGCATTTTTTTTTAACAGAGCCATCTCTTGGACGTAAGAGTAACACACGCTGTTATCTCCCAAAGTTCTTCACTGATTGCTTTGAAAGTCAGACAACGTTCCATTCGAAGATGCGCATGTTTTTATATACCTACTTCTAATATGTTGATGGCACACCTGTGAGGCAAGAAAAGAAACACAAGTTTTTTTTTCAAAAACTGCACCATCTGTTGCACGTAATAGCAACACAAACATATGCTATACTAAATATGTTATGAATTCCATGTCAATGTTTCCGATTGCATTGATAATTTTAGTTTCGTAGATTTTGATTTGTTTTAATTTTGAGAACTATTTTGTATGACATTGTGTTGGAATTAAGCTGTGTTGTTTACCATACCGTTCATTTCGTAAGTATAAGTATAGATGCCACACTTGTGACAGCTTTTTTTTTTGTTAAAATACAGTGCCATCTGTTGCACGTAAGAGCAACACACACACTATACTAAATATGTTACGATTCCATTTCAATGTTTTCGATTATACTGACAAATTAAATTTTCATACATTTTGATTGATTTTCATTTTGATTTAATTATTTTGTGTGACATTGTGTTGGAAATGAGCTGTGTTGTTTACTATACCATTCATTTCGTGTCTATAGTTTATTTTTTACTTTTTTTTACTGTTTTTCATTTCGTTTCTTTAACTGTTTTTCTAGTTTATATTTCAGTGATGGGAACATCAGATCATTTGATCTTCCCAATATTCTGATGGGAACATCAGATCATTTGGGAATGCATCGAATGAGGGAGTGGGGAATAGTGGGGAGACTGAGAGGACGGTAGTGGGAGGAGGGCGAGGGAATAGGGGAGGAGGGCGAGGGAATAGGGAAGGTGGGGGAGGTAATGGTTGGGAGGACGAAGGGATAGGGGAGATGGGGATGACAGGACAGGGGAATGGAGAATGGTATTATTATTATTAACATCTTTATTGACAAAATTAATTACAATTTTGCCTAATCTGAGGATTTTGATAGTCTTATTAAATTGAGGTTAATGCTAGTATTCACTGTCACGCAGGACAGAGGGTCATACATAAGACAATAGGTCTAAACTGTAGGCTGAAGCACATATATATCACGGTTACAATCAATGTTTTAATGTGTGGATATGTGAAAACAACTTTCTATTGTGCACTGCCACACAAGGGCAGGGATGGGTTCATAAGTGATACAGCTTAGAAGTAATATAAATAAATATTGTTCTTCATTCTTTAAAATGGACAAGCAAATTTTGGGTAAATTGTTAGGATGTCGTCCAGAACACCTGAGTCAATAAAATAGTTACACAGTTGGTGGTACAAGAGGCCAGGAGGTCTAAAGTCCTTTACGGTTTCACATTCATCAATATAGTGTTCTAGTGAATGCATTAAAGGTTTATCACAGAGTTTACAATCTGAATATTCTGGTAGTGGCTCAGCCTCACTAACCTGCCAGATGTGTCTATAGCCAAGGCGAATTCGCGCAATTACTACATCACATTGCCTGGTCCGGTTACTGTGCTGACCATACAAATACCTATTATTACAGCCTGGAGAATGGTGGGGAGGACTGGGGGACAGGGAAGGTTGCTGTGGCTCAGCAACGCACATGCTTTGCTGAGCCACAGCAATGCGTGACCAGGCCCAGCTAGCATTACTATAAAATAAAAACTAAATTTATTCATATGTATATTATTAAAAATATCATATAAAGTCGAGCTTCAGCTCCAGGTCCTGACTTTCCACCAGTCTAATATGTAATGCAATGACAGTTCCTGCATGCATCTTATCCTATTGCTTTTTAAAGCTGAGATAAACTTTGTTTGTGTTTTACATTAAATCCATTTTCTTTGTTGTAATCTTTTGGATTGACTAAACTGTCTTCAGTTTTCACTTTTCCTTCGGTGGCTCAAAGTTATTTTATAATAATATGCTATATAGCCATTCCAGCTTGGTGCCTTCTTTTGATAATTACTTGCTTGCAAAAATACTAATTTATTAACACAATTATATTTCAACTTAAAGTGTACACCAAGTTATTAATTTATTGATTTATTTGTACAAGGTACATTGGGTTTATGTGAGTACATAGCATTGATGTTTTTACATTCTTGTAAAGTCACTAACATGCATATCGTTTCGAGCAGGTCCCTAATCTAACGGATAATTTTTAGTAGGTAATTCCTGGCAAAATAGAAATTTTATACAGGTAATGTGTAAGAAAATTTGACAATAAATATTAGGTACATTAAAGTAAAATTTGAGGGTAATTAACAGGTATATTGCAGCATAATTTGAGGATTATTTAAAAGTATAATGCAGCAAAATATTCGTTCAATATAACAACCATGATATAAAGTGAGAGCAATGATTATTGCTGAATAACCAGATTATAAAATTATAGTTTCATCGAATAACCAAAGTGTGAAATGCTCTGCCTCTCCTTTCAAAAGGTTTTTAAATTAATCATATTTGTTATTTTTTTCTATTTTCTCTTGTTTAACCCACTATTTTTTATTATTCATTTCTTCATTTGCCACTTACTGTATTGTTATTTTGCTATTACGGTATCAATGTAGAAACCTTTTTTACTTGTTTCTATTATATATGTGTATTAGCATTTATTTTCTTTTTTTACTCAAATTATTAATTATTTTATATATACTCCATTCTCCCACACTCCCTTGTTCCATTGCACCTTGACTTTGCCTGTGTCCTCTAGTGTAAACTATTACTTTTAGTGTAAACTTCTTCAACTTCTTCTGCTCTGTTGAATCTAAGTTGAAATCTTAATGGGTTTGTAACTGTGCACTGTGTTAGAAGGACCAATGAGCCAAAGTTCAAACCCCGCAAGCACAACTAGGTGAGTACATAAGCAACCGGATAGACCTGAGAATAACTATCTGATACACTTGCATCAACTCAACCATCTGATACACTTGCATCAACCCAACCATCTGATACACTTGCATCAACTCAACCATCTGATACACGTGCATCAACTCAACCATCTGATACACTTGCATCAACCCAACCATCTGATACACTTGCATCAACTCAACCATCTGATACACTTGCATCAACTCAACCATCTGATACACTTGCATCAACTCAACCATCTGATACACTTGCATCAACTCAACCATCTGATACACTTGCATCAACTCAACCATCTGATACACTTGCATCAACTCAACCATCTGATACACTTGCATCAACCCAACCATCTGATACACTTGCATCAACTCAACCATCTGATACACTTGCATCAACCCAACCATCTGATACACTTGCATCAACTCAACCATCTGATACACTTGCATCAACCCAACCATCTGATACACTTGCATCAACTCAACCATCTGATACACTTGCATCAACTCAACCATCTGATACACTTGCATCAACTCAACCATCTGATACACTTGCATCAACTCAACCATCTGATACACTTGCATCAACTCAACCATCTGATACACTTGCATCAACCCAACCATCTGATACACTTGCATCAACTCAACCATCTGATACACTTGCATCAACCCAACCATCTGATACATTTGCATCAACCCAACCATCTGATACACTTGCATCAACTCAACCATCTGATACACTTGCATCAACTCAACCATCTGATACACTTGCATCAACTCAACCATCTGATACACTTGCATCAACTCAACCATCTGATACACTTGCATCAACCCAACCATCTGATACACTTGCATCAACTCAACCATCTGATACACTTGCATCAACCTAACCATCTGATACACTTGCATCAACCCAACCATCTGATACACTTGCATCAACCCAACCATCTGATACACTTGCATCAACCCAACCATCTGATATACTTGCATCAACTCAACCATCTGATACACTTGCATCAACTCAACCATCTGATACACTTGCATCAACCCAACCATCTGATACACTTGCATCAACTCAACCATCTGATACACTTGCATCAACCTAACCATCTGATACACTTGCATCAACCCAACCATCTGATACACTTGCATCAACCCAACCATCTGATACACTTGCATCAACCCAACCATCTGATATACTTGCATCAACTCAACCATCTTCCAATGCGTAACTATCCTATTACGACCCAATGATCACATTCACTCGGAACATCTACCAGCTCCGGGCTACTCGTGCCCGTGCCACCTCTTGGGCGGCTCAGTCTTCATCAATCAATCAACAGTTATGGCGACTGGGTAATGGATAAGTACTTCAATATTCTTCACTTTGACTCCTATGGATTCCTTGTATTGCGCCAATATCAGTTATATAGTAGACTTTGTTATGTAGGCGATCTCTACCAAGTATATTAACTAATGTTTTATAGTGCTCAAAAGGGCATCCAAAATATTGTATATGTTACAATTTTATGTACGACAAAGGAAGTGCGAGGGAAAAAGATGTTACTCTGAAAATTAGGCAATATCTAAATATTTAAACGTTTTATGGTAAAATTTATTTAATTTTAAGATTCTAACAGCTTTCATTAGATATTTCAATGTTCATTTAAGTAATAATAATAATTATAGCTTTAAAAAAATATTTTTTTTAGATAACACTTTGGTTAGTTAAATTGTACGAGGTTAATATTTTCCTTTATTTCTATTGCATTTTTTTTTTAAATTGTATATCACTTCATATAATTTACCGGGACAGGAAGCCTGTTAAGCTTACCGAAGTCTCTCTGGCTATGAGAGTGTCGGCGTGGTCACCAGTCCGGTTACTGGATTGACCCGAACAGTGACCAGACCAGTACCTGACTGACCAAGTGAAGCATCACCCACTGCGCCTGAACATTTTATTTTGTTTGAGATATATACAAGAGTTGTTACATTCTTGTACAGCCACTAGTACGCGTAGCGTTTCGGGCAGGTCCCGGGAATACGATCCCCTGCCGCGAAGAATCGTTTTTTCATCCAAGTACACATTTTACTGTTGAGTTAAACAGAGGCTACAGTTAAGGATTTGCGCCCAGTAAATCCTCCCCGGCCAGGATACGAACCCATGACATAGCGCTCGCGGACCGCCAGGCGAGTGTCTTACCACTACACCACGGAGACTACTTATGGTGCACTATGGTGCACTACTGTGTAGTGTGCCAGATCTCCAGTACTGTGCAGTCTGCCAGTACTGTGTAGTGTGCCAGATCTCCAGTACTGTGTAGTGTGCCAGATCTCCAGTACTGTGCAGTGTGCCAGATCTCCAGTACTGTGCAGTGTGCCAGATCTCCAGTACTGTGCAGTGTGCCATATCTCCAGTACTGTGCAGTGTGCCAGATCTCCAGTACTGTGCAGTGTGCCAGATCTCCAGTACTGTGCAGTGTGCCAGATCTCCAGTACTGTGCAGTGTGCCAGATCTCCAGTACTGTGCAGTGTGCCAGATCTCCAGTACTGTGCAGTGTGCCATATCTCCAGTACTGTGCAGTGTGCCATATCTCCAGTACTGTGCAGTGTGCCAGATCTCCAGCACTGTGCAGTGTGCCAGATCTCCAGCACTGTGCAGTGTGCCAGATCTCCAGTACGGTGCAGTGTGCCATATCTCCAGTACTGTGCAGTGTGCCAGATCTCCAGCACTGTGCAGTGTGCCAGATCTCCAGTACTGTGCAGTGTGCCAGATCTCCAGTACTGTGCAGTGTGCCAGATCTCCAGTACTGTGCAGTGTGCCATATCTCCAGTACTGTGCAGTGTGCCAGATCTCCAGTACTGTGCAGTGTGCCAGATCTCCAGTACTGTGCAGTGTGCCATATCTCCAGTACTGTGCAGTGTGCCAGATCTCGAGTACTGTGCAGTGTGCCAGATCTCCAGTACTGTGCAGTGTACCAGATCTCCAGCACTGTGCAGTGTACCAGATCTCCAGTACTGTGCAGTGTACCAGATCTCCAGCACTGTGCAGTGTACCAGACCTCCAGCACTGTGCAGTGTACCAGATCTCCATAGTACTGTGCAGTGTGCCAGATCTCCATAGTACTGCGCAGTGTACCAGATCTTCAGCACTGTGCAGTGTACCAGATCTCCAGTACTGTGCAGTGTACCAGATCTCCAGTACTGTGCAGTGTACCAGATCTCCAGTACTGTGCAGTGTGCCAGATCTCCAGTACTGTGCAGTGTGCCAGATCTCCAGTACTGTGCAGTGTGCCAGATCTCCAGTACTGTGTAGTGTGCCAGATCTCCAGTACTGTGCAGTCTGCCAGTACTGTGCAGTGTACCAGATCTCCAGTACTGTGCAGTGTGCCAGATCTCCAGTTCTGTGCAGTGTACCAGATCTCCAGTACTGTGCAGTGTGCCAGATCTTCAGCACTGTGCAGTGTACCAGATCTTCAGCACTGTGCAGTGTACCAGATCTTCAGCACTGTGCAGTGTACCAGATCTCCAGTACTGTGCAGTGTACCAGATCTTCAGCACTGTGCAGTGTACCAGATCTCCATAGTACTGTGCAGTGAGCTATATCTCCAGTTACCTGGTTACCTGGTTGATGGGGTTCTGGGAGTTCTTCTACTCCCCAAGCCCGGCCCGAGGCCAGACTTGACTTGTGAGAGTTTGGTCCACCAGGCTGTTGCTTGGAGCGGCCCGCAGGGCCACATACCCACCACAGCCCGGTTGGTCCGGCACTCCTTGGAGGAATAAATCTAGTTTCCTCTTGAAGATGTCCACGGTTGTTCCTGTAATATTTCTGATGCCCTTCACCACCTTCCCTACCCTTCACCACCTTCACTACCCTTCACCACCTTCACTACCCTTCACCACCTTCCTTGCCCTTCACCACCTTCCCTGCCCTTCACCACCTTCCCTGCCCTTCACCACCTTCCCTACCCTTCACCACCTTCACTACCCTTCACCACCTTCCTTGCCCTTCACCACCTTCCCTGCCCTTCACCACCTTCCCTGCCCTTCACCACCTTCCCTACCCTTCACCACCTTCACTACCCTTCACCACCTTCACTACCCTTCACCACCTTCCTTGCCCTTCACCACCTTCCCTGCCCTTCACCACCTTCCCTGCCCTTCACCACCTTCCCTACCCTTCACCACCTTCCCTACCCATCACAACCTACTCTACCCATCACCACCTACCCTACCCTTCACCACCTACCCTACCCTTCACTACCTACCCTACCCTTCACCACCTTCCCTACCCTTCACAACCTACCCTTCCCTTCACCACCTTCCCTACCCTTCACAACCTACCCTACCCTTCTCCACCTACCCTACCCTTCACCACCTACCCTACCCCTCACCCCCTACCCTACCCTTCACCACCTACCCTACCCTTCACCACCTACCCTACCCTTCACCACCTACCCTACCCTTCACCACCTTCCCTACCCTTCACCACCTACCCTACCCATCACCACCTTCCATACCCTTCACTACCTTCCCTACCCTTCACCACCTACCCTACCCATCACCACCTTCACTACCCTTCACCACCTTCCCTACCCTTCACCACCTACCCTACCCTTCACCACCTACTCTACCCATCACCACCTACCCTACCCTTCACCACCTACCCTACCCATCACCACCTACCCTATCCATCACCACCTTCCCTACCCTTCACCACCTTCCCTACCCTTCACCACCTACCCTACCCATCACCACCTTCACTACCCTTCACCACCTTCCCTACCCTTCACTACCTTCACTACCCTTCACCACCTTCCCTACCCTTCACTACCTTCACTACCCTTCACCACCTTCCCTACCCTTCACCACCTTCACTACCCTTCACCACCTTCCCTACCCTTCACCACCTTCCCTACCCTTCACCACCTTCACTACCCTTTACCACCTTCCCTACCCTTCACCACCTTCCCTACCCTTCACCACCTTCCCTACCCTTCACCACCTTCCCTACCCTTCACCACCTTCCTTGCCCTTCACCACCTTCCCTACCCTTCACCACCTTCCCTACCCTTCACCACTTACCCTACCCATCACCCCTTTCACTACCCTTCACCACCTTCCCTACCTTTCACCACCTATCCTACCCTTCACCACCTTCCTTGCCCTTCACCACCTATCCTACCGTTCACCACCTTCCCTACCCTTCACTACCTTCACTACCCTTCACCACCTTCCCTACCTTCACCACCTTCACTACCCTTCACCACCTACCCTACCCATCACCACCTTCACTACCCTTCACCACCTTCCCTACCCTTCACTACCTTCACTACCCTTCACCACCTTCCCTACCCTTCACTACCTTCACTACCCTTTACCACTTTCCCTACCCTTCACCACCTTCACTACCCTTCACCACCTTCCCTACCCTTCACCACCTTCCCTACCCTTCACCACCTTCACTACCCTTCACCACCTTCCCTACCCTTCACCACCTTCCCTACCCTTCACCACCTTCCTTGCCCTTCACCACCTTACCTACCCTTCACCACCTTCCCTACCCTTCACCACTTACCCTACCCATCACCCCTTTCACTACCCTTCACCACCTTCCCTACCTTTCACCACCTATCCTACCCTTCACCACCTTCCTTGCCCTGCACCACCTATCCTACCCTTCACCACCTTCCCTACCCTTCACTACCTTCACTACCCTTCACCACCTTCCCTACCCTTCACCACCTTCACTACCCTTCACCACCTTCCCTACCCTTCACCACCTTCCCTACCCTTCACCACCTTCACTACCCTTTACCACCTTCCCTACCCTTCACTACCTACCCTACCCTTCACCACCTTCCCTACCCTTCATCCCCTTCCCTACCCTTCACCACCTTCCCTACCCTTCACCACCTTCCCTACCCTTCACTACCTACCCTACCCTTCCCCACCTACCCTACCCTTCACCACCTACCCTACCCTTCACCCCCTACCCTACCCTTCACCACCTACCCTACCCTTCACCACCTACCCTACCCTTCACCACCTTCCCTACCCTTCGCCACCTACCCTACCCATCACCACCTTCCCTACCCTTCACCACCTTCCCTACCCTTCACCACCTACCCTACCCTTCAACACCTTCCCTGCCCTTCACTACCTTCACTACACTTCACCACCTTCCCTGCCCTTCACCACCTTCCCTACCCTTTACTACCCCTCACCACCTTCCCAGCCCTTCACCACATTTCCTACCCATCACTACCTTCACTACCTTCCCTACCCTTCACCACCCTCCCTAACATTCACCATCTTCCCTACCCTTCATCACCTACCCTACCCTTCACCACCTTCCCAACCCTTCACCACCTACCCTACCCTTCACCACCTACCCTACCCTTCACCACCTACCCTGCCCTTTACCACCTTCCCTACCCTTCACCACCTTCCCTACTCTTCACCACCTTCCCTACCCTTCAACACCTACCGTGCCCTTCACCACCTTCCCTACCCTTCACCATCTACCCTCCCCTTCACTACCCTTCACCACCTTCACTACCCTTCACCACCTTCCCTACCCTTCACAACCTTTCACCACCTTCCCTGCCCTTCCCTACCCT